>NC_083236.1:62737052-62848443 GCF_032191835.1 Heteronotia binoei | reverse complement strand
CTACTATGGCAAGAAAGTTCTGGCCACAGAGTTCCTGGAAATTCCTAAAACTACCTGAAACTGACAAAGATTACCATAGAGCAGGGGTGTCAAACATGTGGCCCGGGGGCCGAATCAGGCCACCGGAGGGCTCCTATCAGACCCCCAAGCAACTGGCTCTTGTCTGCTTCCTTCTCCCCATCTCTTGCTTCCTTTTGCATCTCAGCTTGCTTTGCAAGGCTTCCTCAATTGTTCAGGAGCTACAGAACAAAACTTTGATTTTCTCCATTGGTTGAGGCTTCTCTGCCATCTGGTCCCCTAGGGAAGGAGGAAAAGAGCCAGAGCTTCCTTTGCCCAGTTCCCTGGATCCCATGGGAGAAATACAGAGAAAGCACCTTTTAGACCAACAAGTGCTAATGTTTTAAGCATCTTTTAAGTTGGTTTAAAAAAAAAAAAAACCTTTATTCGTGTTTGTCTGTGACCTTTAAAAAGTTTATATCTCTGCTACCTAATCTTAAATACGTGACCTGGCCCAACACAGCCCGGCCCAACAAAGCCTCATTTATGTCAGATCCAGCCCTCATAACAAAAGAGTTTGACACCCCTGCACAGAGTTTCTGGAGATTGCTGAGCTACCCTTGTCACTTCTGAGTAACTCTAGGAATCAAGAAGAACTCTATGGTCAGAGCTTCCTATAAGTATAAGAGGCCCTTTCTTTTTCTTTTTAATTGATGGCACCCTGTGTTTGGGCCCCAGTTCCTACCCGTCGATCAGCTGAGCATCGGCAGAAAGCGGCTGCGATTGGCTGGAGGTCTCCTGCCATAAGCAGTCAAATGGGAACCCTCCCTGCGGGGTGTTGCGAGGATAAAACTGGAGAGCTGCATTTACTCCATCCTGTGAAAGGACAGAGGAATGCCAGGAGGAGCCGGAAGGGGGGAAAGAGCACCAGGCAAAGTGAAATGTTAAGACAGATGGCCCAGGAAAGGAACACTCTCCAATTTTCTAAGCTTGCTCTTGGCAAAGGGGCTGCTTTGAATCCCAAGGCCCCTGACGTTCCTTCTCGATCCCTCAAAGCAGCCAAGATGGCAAACCTAACAGAAGATGTTACAAAAAGGAACAGCCGTGTAAACTTTAAGAAAACATCAGACAAGCAGATGTCAGGCCTCCTAATTAACAGGCTCCGGCATGCTGAGCTCCAAAGTCTTCTGTTGTCACCTGGCTGCAGGCCTAACTCTGTACTGGCACGGGGTGACAAGCTTTGGGGTCAGCTTCTTCCATGAGCTCCAGGACAGCAGAGGAAAGAGAAGGTCTCTGGAAGCTCACATGTGTTTTCCTCCAGCTTTGGTGCACAACGCACAAGGGGGAAAGTGCAGAAAGCTCATGGCAAGATTTCTTGTTCCCAATTTTGCTCGTTTATTACAGTTTGGTGTAGTGGTTAAGTGCGCGGATCTTGGAGAACTGGGTTTATTCCCCACTCCTCCACTTGCACCTGCTGGAATGGCCTTGGGTCAGCCATAGCTCTGGCAGAGGTTGTCCTTGAAAGGGTGGTTGAAAGAGCCAGTTTGGTGTAGTGGTTAAGTGTGCGGCCTCTTATCTGGGAGAACCGGGTTTGATTCCCCACTCCTCCACTTACAGCTGCTGGAATGGCCTTAGTTATGCTGGTCAGCCATAGTTCTCGCAGAGCTGTCCTTGAAAGAGCAGCTTGTGGGAGAGCCCTCTCAGCCCCACCCTCCTCACAAGGTGTCTGTTCTGGGGAAAGAAGATGAAGAGGATTGTTAGCCACCCTGAGACTCTGATTCGGAGAGAAGGGTGGGGTATAAATCTAGAGTCTTCTTCTTTGCACAGAGAAATGCATCGGGACTAAGACGAAGGTGGTAAGGGGCAGATCCCCACTCCTCCACTTGCGCCTGCTGGAATGGCCTTGGGTCAGCCATAGCTCTGGCAGAGGTTGTCCTTGAAAGGGCAGCTGCTGTGACAGTCCTCTCAGCCCCACCCACCTCACAGGGTGCCTGTTGTGGGGGAGGAAGATAATGGAGACTGTGAGCCGCTCTGAGATTTGGAGTGGAGGGCGGGATATAAATCCAATATCATCATCTTCTCCTTCTTCTTCTTCAACATGCTCATTTTCACATGGCTCCGGGGCTGCTCATCTAGTTGGTGTGGTCTTCTATGAGGACGCACGGGGCTGCCCAGAAGAGCCCCAGGCCCCCCAGGCTGCGATTCCTATTGCCCCCCTTTGAATTCAGAAGAACAGACAGGTAGCTCTAGCAGACAGGTGTTGACAGTGTGTGCTGCAGGGGTATTAACTTTTGGCCCGCCTTATCAGCCAGAAGGCTGCCGTAGATCCAATGACATAATTTTGTCCAGAGTCTGAGGACTGATATGGGGTTATCTTGCACTTCAGCAAATGTCAGATATAGTTCTCAAGTAGTGGAAAGAAGCTTAATCTGCTTGCAGAGTCAATGGGCTGCCTTGATGCTCCAAGCTCCATCTTTTAATTGCAAATATATATATATATATATATATATATATATATATATATATATATATATATATATATATATATATATATATATATATATATATATATATATATATATATATATATATATATATATATATCTGTCAGCATTGAAGCGAAGATCTTGTGGCTTTTGCTCGTGGAATAGCCAACTACCCAGAATGATAAGAACGATGTGCATGCCTTTCCTGGCGTGAATTTAGTGCATATTGATTTCTAATGAACCGCCGAGCTGCCAGTTCATCGTTTATGAAATGTTAAATTTGCTGTTTGATGCTTTAATGTTGTATGGAATTTTTAATTATGCATAAGAACATAAGAGAAGCCATGTTGGATCAGGCCAATGGCCCCTCCAGTCCAACACTCTGTGTCACAGAAGAACATAAGAGAAGCCATGTTGGGTCAGGCCAATGGCCCCTCCAGTCCAACACTCTATGTCACAGAAGAACATAAGAGAAGCCATGTTGGATCAGGCCAATGGCCCCTCCAGTCCAACACTCTGTGTCACAGAAGAACATAAGAGAAGCCATGTTGGATCAGGCCAATGGCCCATCCAGTCCAACACTCTATGTCACAGAAGAACATATGAGAAGCCATGTTGGATCAGGCCAATGGCCCATCCAGTCCAACACTCTGTGTCACAGAAGAACATAAGAGAAGCCATGTTGGATCAGGCCAAAGGCCCATCCAGTCCAACACTCTGTGTCACAGAAGAACATAAGAGAAGCCATGTTGGATCAGGCCAACACTCTGTGTCACACAGTGGTCAAAAAAACCAAGCGCCATCAGGAGGTCCACCAGTGGGGCCAATATATTATAAGTTATGCAATATATTACAAGTTGTTTGGAGCCCGCTTGCCGAGTAGGGCAGGCTATGCATATGTAAAAAAATTGAACAAAGATCATACACATATAAATAAAATAGTGCAATCCAAAACCAAGTTACTCTTTTAAAATTCCATTTAATGCAAAGGACTTTGAATGGTGCAATTCTGTCAGATTCCTCACTAGCGGCCCGTCCTCCCCTGGGTTTCTGCTTTCCTCAGATCAAGGGATCAATTCTGCAGTACTCATGGTGTGGCCACATTTTGACTTGTGGCTCCCTCCAATTTCCGTCAGAGCTTCCTGCTCTCTCTCTCTTTTGAGATTCAGAAACTGTGGGAGGGATGGTGGCTCAGTGGTAGAGCATCTGCTTGGGAAGCAGAAGGTCCAATCTCCTCCTCCTCCTCACACTCTCAGCATAATCTACCGCACAGGGCCATTGAGTATAGTAGAGGAGAGGTCAATGATGTGATTTTCTTTGGCTCCCCACTGGAGGGAAAGGCGAAGTAGAAATAAAGCAAGCAAAGAAATAACACATTTCTCAGTGATCTCTCCCCAGATTCCCTCCTCACCAGGAACTGCTCCTCTATCTCCAGTAATTGCAGTTGGCAACCCTATCTCCTGAAGGCATCTCAGCACCTTCAGGAAGGCCTTGGCCACTGGCATCTAATTTGGCACAGGCTTCTTCATGGCATGACATTAAAACTGGAGCTGCCATTCAGATGCAGAGAGCCAGTTTGGTGTAGGGGTTAAGTGCACGGACTCTTATCTGGGAGAACCTGGTTTGATTCCCCACTCCTCCACTTGCAGCTGCTGGAATGGCCTTGGGTTAGCCATAGCTCTTGCAGAGCTGTCCTTGAAAGGGCAGCTGCTTTGAAAGCCCTCTCAGCCCCACCCACCTCACAGGGTGTCTGTAGTGGGGGGGAGAAGATATAGGAGATTGTAAGCCACTCTGTTTCTGTTTCAGAGAGAAGGGCAGGGTATAAATTTGCAATCTTCTTCTTTAAACCTAAAGAACAGAACTGCCTGCTAAGGCATTCTAGTCATGGATACACATCATTCCTTCTTCTTCCAACCCCCCTCAAAAAGGGGGGGGGGGAGGAGAACCACTAATAACCTGTAGAAGAAGGGGGGGGAATCGATACCCCATGGACCCAGAAGTGTGATTGCATTTTAAAAATGCAACCCTGCTATGGGCAATGTTTCTAAATTCTTTTAAACGTTGCAAAGGGAATCTCCAAGGGCCCCTCTCCAAACGCCAGAGGAACCGAGCCTGATTTATTGCTCTTCTCCAAGTTCACACTGGCCAAGCTGCTGCTGATTATAATGGGCTTCAAGGAACGTGGCTTTGCGGCGATACGGTAAAGACTCACTTTTTCCAAATTGCCACTGGTTTCAAGATAGGTGCCCTATTCTCAAGGAGAGTCATTATGCAATGTTTCGGTTATAGGCATATGCGCTGGAGGCTTTCACTTCCTTGCTACCATCTCAAGGCAACCCTATCTCCTGAAGGCATCTCAGCACCTTCAGGAAGGCCTTTGCCACTGGCATCTAATTTGGCACAGGCTTCTTCATGGCAATACCTCAGCAGGGCTACTTTGGTAGAAAAAGCCCAGCAGGAACTCATTTGCATATTAAGCCACACACCCTGAAGTCACCATTGTTTTGCACAGGGCTTTTTTACAAGGCTACCAAGCTCCTGCCAGGGGCGAGGGAATGCCCACCTGGGAGGGCCGCAATCCACCGGCAGGGAGCAGGTCACGGGGGGGATCCCCGCCTCGAAGAGACCGATTGGCGCGCACTGTCCCTGGCACAATGATGTCACCCAGAAGTGACATCATCGCACCGAGGATGTTGGACAGGGATGTTCTAGGACTTCTGCTAAAAACTCTATGGTACTATAAAGTTTTACTGTGAGTCTTAGAGCATTTCTGGTGTGACTCTCTAGGAATCGCAGTAGAACTCTATGGTACCATAGAGTTTTTACTGTGAGTCCTAGAGCGTTCCCACGTGACGTCCCTGGCATGATGATGTCACTTCCAGGTGATGTCATCGCACCATGCGCGCTTTGCACATGTGAAGAACAAGTCCCCTGCCACAGCAGCGGAGGGACTTGGCAATCCTACTTTTTAATAGAAAAAGCCCAGCAGGAAGTCATTTGCATATTAGGCCACACCCCTGACACCAAGCCATCAGGAACTTCGAGCAGGAACACATAGGAACCCTCCTCAGGGTCGCCTGCGTCCAGGTGGGGCCTGGGAGTTCTCCCAGAATGACAATCAGTCTCCAGGCTACAGAGACCAGTTACCCTGGAGGAAATGGCAGCTTTCAATAATAGGCTCTGGGGCATCACATGCCTGCTGAGCTCCCTCCTCTCCCCAAATTCTGCCCTTCTGAGTCTCTGCCTGTAAGAGAGATGCCAGCCTCCAGGTAGGGCCTGGGGAGCTCCCAAAATTACAGCTCCTCTCCAGAGCACAGACCTCCGTCCTGACTGGAATGGCCCAGGCTAGCCCTGTCTTGTCAGATTCTGGAAGCTAAGAAGGTGAAAAGAGATTGGATTCTATACTCCCACCCTTCACTCAGAGTCTCAGAAGGGCTTACCACCGCCTTTCCCTTTCCCTCTCCACAACTGACACCCTGTGAGGTAGGTGAGGAGGAGGAAGGAGAAAGAGAAGGAGGAGGAGGAGAAGAAGAAGAAGATTATTTCTACCTCACCCTTCACTCGGAGTCTCAGAGCAATTTACAACCTCCTTTCCCTTCCTCTCCCCCCAATACACACCCTGTGAGGTAGGTGAGGAGGAGGAAGGAGGAGAAGAAGAAGAATTATACCTCACCCTCTGCTCAGAGTCTCAGAGCGCTTACAATCTTCTTCCTTCCTCTCCTCACAACACAGTGAGGTAGGTGAGGAGGAGGAAGGAGGAGGAGAAGAAGAATTCTACCTCACCCTCTGCTCAGTCTCAGAGCGCTTACAATCTCCTTCCTTCCTCTCCCCACAACAGACACCCAGTGAGGTAGGTGAGCAGGAGGAAGGAGAAGGAGAAGAAACAGAAGAAGAAGAAGATTTATACCTCACCCTTTGTTCAGAGTCTCAGAGCCCTTACAATCTCCTTCATTCCTCTCCTCACAACAGACACCCAGTGAGGTAGGTGAGGAGGAGTAAGGAGAAGAAGAAGAAGAAGAAGAAGAAGAAGAAGAAGAAGAAGAAGAAGAAGAAGAAGAAGAAGAAGAAGAAGAAGAAGATTTATACCTCACCCTTTGCTCAGAGTCTCAGAGTTCTTACAATCTCCTTCCTTTCTCTCCCCACAACAGACACCCAGTGAGGTAGGTGGGGCTGAGAGAGCTCTGAGAGAGTTGTGACTGACTCTAGGCCATCCAGCTGGCTGCATGTGGAAGAACGGGGAGTCAAATCCGGTTCTCCCAGATTAAAGTCCGTTGCTCTTAATCACTTCACCAACCTGGCTAAGCAGGGTAGGCCTTGGTTAGCATTTGGATGAGAAACCACCAAGGAACTTCAAGATTGCTTCCCAGAGGTGGGCAATAGTAAACCGTATCTGAATGTCTCTTGCCTTGAAAACCCTATGCAGGGGTGTCGAACTCACGAGGCTCGGATCAGACACAAATGAGACCTTAGCAGGTCGTGCCATGCCATGTCGGGCCAGGCCATGTGTGTGCCTATTTAAGATTAAATAGCCGAGATATAAACTTTATAAAGCAGGGATGGCCAGCTGTAGCTCTCCATTTTTTTTTTTTTTTGCCTACAACTCCCATGAGCCCCAGTCTCCATGGCTGATGGCTGGGGCTGATGGGAGTTTAGGCAAAAACATCTGGAGAGCCACCGTTGGCCACCCCTGTTATAAAGGACACAGACAAACACAATTAAAGATTATTTAAAAAAAACACCGTTAAAATAAAACACGCTTAAAATATTAGCACTTCTTTGTCTTAAAGGTGCTTTCATGGTATTTCTCCCATGGGATCCAGGGAACTGGGCAAAGGAAGCTCTGGCTCTTTCCATCCCTCCCCAGGGGACCAGGAGGGGGAGAAGCCTCAGCTAATAGAAGGAAGAGAGGCTTGGCTCAGTAGTTCTGCTGTGTGATTGAGAGAGCCTGGCAAAGCAAGCTCTCCCTATCCCCCTTCCTTCCCAAGGGAGGAGCCTCAGCCAATGGAGAAAACAGAGGCTTTGAGCAAAGCAAGCTGTGATGCAGAAGGAAAAAAAGAGAGAGGGAGACGGAAGCAGATGACAGCCAGTTGCTCAGGGGCCTGATAGAAGCCCTCTGGGGGCCTGATTCGGTCCCTGAGCAGCATGTTTTACACCCCTGCCCTACAGGGTCACCATAAGTTGGTTGTGACATCAGAGCTCAGCTCCCTTGGAGAAAATGGCTGCTTTGAAGGGCAGGCAGTGTACTTCACCAGATCCTCACCTCCCCCCCCCCCCCCCGGCTCCACTCTCTCAAGGACTGTCACAAACTGTAACTGGCAACCTGCCCTGGGCCAGTGGTTTGTGGGGACTTGTTTAACCCTAGCCCCTAAATCAACCCAGAACTGGCAAGGAAATCAGGTAGGTCCGTTCTCAAACCAGGGACCCACCAAGCCTGAGGCCAACTGCAAATACAGGAGAGGAAGTCACATGACACAATTGTCACATGACAAGAAGAAGAGACGAAACACAGTTAAGAAAGGGGGGGGGGAAATCAGCATCTTTATCGATGATTTGGATGAAGGAATAGAGGGAACTAAATCGGGAGGGGTTGCAAACACAGAAGAAGACAGAAACAGGATACAGGATGACCTTGACAGGCTGGAAAACTGGGCTAAAATCAATAAAATGAATTTTAATGGGGATAAATGTAAAGTTCTGCATTTAGGTAGGAAAAATCCAATGCATGGTTATAGGATGGGGGGGACTTGTCTTAGCAGTAGTATGTGTGAAAAGGATCTAGGGGTCTTAGTGGATCATACGCTGAGCATGAGTCAACAGTGTGATGCGGTGGCTAAAAGGCAAATGCAATTCTGGGCTGTATCAACAGAAGTAAAGTGTCCAGATCACGTAATGTGATGGTATCGCTTTACTCTGCTCTGGTAAGACCTCACCTGGAGTATTGTGTTCAGTTTTGGGCACCACATTTTAAGAAGGATATAGACAAGCTGGAACGGGTCCAGAGGAAGGCAACGAAGATGGTGAGGGGTCTGGAGACCAAGTCCTATGAGGAAAGGTTGAAGGAGCTGGGCATGTTTAGCCTGGAGAGGAGGCAGCTGAGAGGTGATATGATCACCATCTTCAAGTACTTGAAGGACTGTCATCTAGAGGATGGGGTGGAATTGTTTTCTGTGGCCCCTGAAGGCAGCACCGGAATCAATGGGCTGAAATTAAATCAAAAGGGTTTCTGGCTCAACACTAGGAAGAACTTCCTGACCATTAGAGCGGCTCCTCAATGGAACAGGCTTCCTCGGGAGGTGGTGGGCTCTCTTTCCTTGGAGGTTTTTAAACAGAGGCTAGATGGCCCTCTGACAGCAATGAAGATCCTGTGAATTTAGGACGAGGTGTCTGTGAGTTTCCTGCATTGTGCAGGGGGACTAGCTGATCCTAGAGGTCCCTTCCAACTCTATGATTCTATGAACCCACTGTGAAATCCTCCTGAAAAGGCAGGTTTCAAACTTCAAATTGGCTAAAACTTGTAGTTCAGTGCCTGAAAGGAAGAAAACTTATTTTGAGACTTAAGCAAGAGTGGCACACCCAGGGCTTTTATTTATTTATTTATTTTAGCAGGAATGCGCAGGAATACAGTTAAGAACATAAGAACATAAGAGAAGCCATGTTGGATCAGGCCAACGACCCATGCAGTCCAACACTCTGTGTCACACAGTGGCAAAATTTTTTATATATACACACACACTGTGGCTAGTAGCCACTGATGGACCTGTGCTCCATATTTTTATCTAAACCCCTCTTGAAGGTGGCTCTGCTTGTGGCCGCCACCACCTCCTGTGGCAGTGAATTCCACATGTTAATCACCCTTTGGGTGAAGAAGTACTTCCTCTTATCCGTTTTAACCTGTCTGCTCAGCAATTTCATCGAATGCCCACGAGTTCTTGTATTGTGAGAAAGGGAGAAAAGTACTTCTTTCTCTACTTTCTCCATCCCATGCATCATCTTGTAAACCTCTATCATGTCACCCCGCAGTCGACGTTTCTCCAAGCTAAAGAGCCCCAAGCGTTTCAACCTTTCTTCATAGGGAAAGTGCTCCAGCCCTTTAATCATTCTAGTTGCCCTTTACTGGACTTTCTCCAATGCTATAATATCCTTTTTGAGGTGCGGCTTGGCTAGAGTTCTGGCTGCCAGAGTTCAAAGGGTGTGATGTCTATCCATGTCACATTTGCATTCCTGCTTGGCTTGAGGGCAATGGCATGGCTCAGTGTCTGTCCCAAAAGGCCATCAAACACTATGCTTTGATGTTTAAAAAATAATAATCAAATACTTCAACTTGGGGGGGGAGGGGGGAAATTTATAATGAAGAAAATAAAAAAAATAAAATAAATTTACTTTATAAAAATCCTTGTTTTCAGGGCTTTTTACTGGGCAGGAATGCACAGGAACGTAGTTCCGGCTGGCTTGGTGTGAGGAGTGTGTAGCCTAACATGCAAATGAGTTCCTGCTGGGCTTTTCTACAAGAAAAAGCCCTGGGCACACCAATGTGTCTGTTCAGGATGCCATCTTATTCCCATCTTATTGTCTAATTTTATCATTTGATTCATGCAATTGTAGTTTTAGCTTTATGGCATTTCATTGTATTTTTTTTAAGTGCTCGAAAGTTTTGCAGTCTTGTTATGGCCAATGGCTAATGCAATAAAATTGGGCTTGACTTGAGTTACAAGAGCACTGATATGAAGGCTAGGAAGCACAAGCCGATACTCAGTGAAAACGTAACATTTCCGGAAAATCCTACAGTCATTAAAAATCTAGCTGTTCAAAAGTACTGAAACGACGAACTGGGTTTAAACCAAAGACTCCAACCATCTGAAGGCAAATGAAGAAAGCAAATGTATTATTATTTCATGCCAGTGATATTTTATGCTTTTTGAAAATCCCAGCTGCCATTCACAAGTGGTGTTTGACACTCCAAGAACTGCGGATGATATAAATCTGCATGAATGTGATTAAAGTCAGCGAATTCATCACGGATTCCTTAGAAATACCATATATAAAAGGAGCGGATAGATGCCTTTAAAAATCCTTATGGTAAATGCAGTGAGGAAATTTAGATAGACAGACAATCATCCTGTCAGCAAGTGAGCATCAAACATAGGAACAGTTGGGAAGATGGACAACGCTGTCTCCCTACAATTATGCTTGTTTGATTTTAATGCCCCATCTTTGATGCGAAGGTTATTTTGGAATTGTTTTGCTGTTTTGACCCACTTATTGGTTGTGATTCCACTTAGGCTTGCCAATCCCCAGGTCCCAGCAGGGGTTCTTCCACTTTCCCAGGCTCCTTCCTGCCCCCAGTCAGCTGGCCGGAAGGGGGAAGCCCCGCCCCCAAAGCCACCATGTGACTTTCTCCCTCCGGAGGCTCCAGTCTCCAATTGGAAAGGCTTCCTCTTGGAATGGGGTGTCTGTGTTACTTGGAAGAAGTTGGCTGCAACTCGTGAGTAGATAGGCCAATCCCTGCCTTCAGAGTCGCCAGAAATGGGGGGGGGGGGGCATCTGCTGAGCACTTCATTATTCCCTATGTGGAGATCGATTCTCATAGGGTATAATGGGGAATTGATCTGGAGGTTTCGGGGGCTCTGGGGGAGCTGTTTTTTGAGGTAGAGGCACCACATTTTCAGTATAGTATCTAGTGCCTCTCCCCAAAGTATCCCCCAGTTTCAAAACGATTGGACCAGGGGGTCCAATTCTATGCGCCCCAAAAGAAGATGACTCTATCCTTCATTATTTCCTATGGAAGGAAGACATTTTAAAAGGTTTGTTGTCCCTTTAAATGTGATGGCCAGAACTCCCTTGGAGTTCAATTATGCTTGTCACACCCTTGCTCCTGGCTCTGCCCCCAATGTCTCCTGGCTCTATCCCCAAAGTCTCCTGGCTCCACCCCCAAAGCCCCCAGATATTTCTTGAATTGGACTTGGAAACCCTAATTCCACTCCTTGGTTTGTAAATCAAACCGGTGATTCTTAATTTTTGTGCAGTTTCCTGTAACATCACACCAAAATTGCTCCACAAGATGAATGCTGTCTTAACGCTACTTGTGTGTCAATACATCAGCATTGTATACATGTTGCACATATTACATTGGGGTCATCGTGTGCATGAATCTTGTGTAAGCTGCACATGGATGCCATATAATATATGCTGTACAAATAAATCTATGAAACCGCAGAAAACTGAGCCATTCTCTACAATATACACTCACCTTTTCTTGGGTGCTCATAACAAAGCGGATCAATGTACTGTTTTTATTTTTGGGGAAAGTAGGGTTTTTCCATATTCTCATTTTCCTATGAAAATAAGATAAGCCATGTTGGATCAGGCCAATGGCCCATCCAGTCCAACAGTCTCTCACACAGTGGCCAAAAAACCCAGGTTCCATCAGGAGGTCCATCAGTGAGGCCAGGACACTAAAAGCTCTCCCACTGTGCCCCTCCAAGCACCAAGAATACAGAGCATCACTTGCCCCAGAGAGTTCCAACAACACACCACTGATGGACCTCTGCGCCATATCCAATCTCCTCTTGAAGCTGGCTATGCTTATAGCCACTGCCACCTCCTGTGGCAGTAAATTCCACATGTTAATCACCCTTTGGGTGAAGAAATACTTCCTTTTATCTGTTCTAACCTGAGTGCTCAACAATTTCATTGAGTGCCCACAAGTTCTTGTATTGTGAGAAAGGGAGAAATGTACTTCTTTCTCTACCTTCTCTACCCCATGCATGATCTTGTAAACCACTATCATGTCACCCCTGGGTCCTATTTTGTAAATTCCCTGTTCCCTTGTTTTGTTTTTTCTCTTCCTCATGTGTTTTGCTCCCTCTAATGGTCAATTTGATATTGCACCGGTTTATGCCTGACATAAGGGATTTCCAAATTGTTCACGGGCCTGTGATCTTTTCTGCACTTTGCATCATCTTCTGTCATTACTTCTTTACATAACGATTTAAATATGGAATTTGCTACCAGAAGATGTAGCGACGGCCACAAGCATAGACAACTTTAAAGGAAAATAAGACAGATTTATGGAGGTATATCAGGGGCTACTAGCCATGGTGACACAAGGCAACTTCCGCATTCAGAAGCAGTCTGAAACCCAAAGGGTTTCTCACTTAGAGAGCCAGTTTGGTGTAGTGGTTAAGTGCCCAGACTTTTATCTGGGAGAACCAGGTCTGATTCCCCACTCCTCCACTTGCACCTGCTAGCATGGCCTTGGGTCAGCCATAGCTCTGGCAGAGGTTGTCCTCAAAAGGGTGGTTGAAAGAGCCAGTTTGCTTTAGTGGTGAAGTGTGCAGACTCTTGTCTGGGTGAACTGGGTTTGATTCCCCACTCCTCCACTCGCAGCTGCTGGAATGGCCTTGGGTCAGCCATCGCTCTGGCAGAGGTTGTCCTTGAAAGGGTGGTTGAAAGAGCCAGTTTGCTGTAGTGGTTAAGTGCACGGACTCTTATCTGGGAGAAGCGGGTTTGATTCTTCACTCCTCCACTTGCACCTGTTGGAATGGCCTTGGGTCAGCCATAGCTCTGGCAGAGGTTGTCCTCAAAAGGGTGGTTGAAAGAGCCAGTTTGGTGTAGTGGTGAAGTGTGCAGACTCTTGTCTGGGAGAACTGGGTTTGATTCCCCACTCCTCCACTTGCACCTGCTGGAATCACCTTGGGTCAGCCATAGCTCTGACAGAGGTTGTCCTTGAAAGGGTGGCTGAAAGAGCCAGTTTGATGTAGTGGTGAAGTGTGCAGACTCTTGTCTGGGAGAACTAGGTTTGATTCCCCACTCCTCCACTTGCATCTGCTGGAAGGGCCTTGGGTCCAATGCTGGCTCTAGAGGGTATGGCGCCCCAGGCAGGCTCCCCGCTGTGGTGCCCCCTGCCGCAGCCCCCCTTCCAGCCCCCTCCCTTCCCATCCTTCATGCTCTGTTGCACCCTCCCCCTCCGCTCGCCACAATGAGGCTGGCCCTACTGGCTTCGAGGAAGCTGACAGGGCCACATTTTGTGAAGAGAAAGCTGGAGAAGGCTTCTCCCCCCTCCTTTCCAGAACCGGAAGTGAGTTATTCAATATCTACATGCGGCGTCTTGCCCAGATTGCCCGAAGGTATGGGCTGGGGTGTCACCAGTATGCTGATGACACTCAGCTCTATCTACTGATGGACGGCTGGCCGGTCTGCGCCCCGGAAAATCTTGACCGGGCATTACGGGCCGTGGCTGAGTGGCTCAGACTGAGTGGGCTGAAGCTAAATCCTACGAAGACAGAGGTCCTTTGCTTGGGTCGCCGCAGCCCGGGGGGGGGATCCCCCTGCCAGCTTTTGACGGTGCGCCGCTGATGGCGGCGGACAGAGTCAGGAGCTTGGGGGTGCTATTGGAGCCTTCCTTAAAGATGGAGGCTCAGATAGCAGCCGCTGCCAAGTCCGCATTTTTTCATCTTAGGCGGGCAAGGCAGCTGGCCCCCTTCTTGGAGCGTGACGACCTAGCAACAGTGATCCATGCTACGGTCACCTCGAGGTTAGACTACTGCAATGCCCTCTACATGGGGCTGCCCCTGTCCCGGACTCGAAAACTGCAGCTGGTGCAGAATGCCGCGGCCCGGCTGTTATTGGGTCTCCCAAAGTGGGGACACATTCGGCCGGGTCTTCGGACCTTGCACTGGCTTCCAGTGATGTATCGAGTCCGGTACAAGGTGCTGGTTATTACCTTTAAAGCCCTATATGGCCTGGGACCTGCCTACCTGAAGGACCGTCTCTCCCCACATGTTCCCCAGAGAGCACTGAGGTCAGGAACACAAAATCTCCTCTCTATCCCCGGGCCAAAAGAAGCCCGCTTGAAAGTCACCCGAGATAGGGCTTTCTCCGTTATGGCCCCCACTTGGTGGAATCAGCTGCTGGAAGAGGTGAGGGCCCTGCGGGATTTGGCTCAATTCCGCAGGGCCTGTAAGACAACCCTCTTCCGGCTAGCTTACACCTAGCTGGGATGGAAACCTGACGTAACTGGCCAGCCATCTGTTCACATAAATGACATGTTATTGGTTTTAAGCTGCATTGTTTTTATGAATTGAAATGTATTGGTTTTAATGTTTAAATGTCAAGTATTTAATTGTTTTATACTTAAATTGTTAAATTGTTAATTGTTGGAAGCCGCCCTGAGCCACTTGTGGGAAGGGCGGGATACAAATCCCGAATAAATAAATAAATAAATAAAAATAAATAAATGAAGCCTCCTCCAGCTTTCTCTTCGCAAAACGAGGTGCTGCCAGCTGCCTCAAAGCCAGTAGGGCCAGCCTCGTCGCAGCGAACAGGGGGCACACGATGGAGCATAGCAGATGGGAAGGAAGGCGCAGAAGACAGGAAGGAAGGGGGCTAGCGGCAGCAGTGGGGAGAGAGAGAGGGGCAAACGAGGTGGTTCTCTTGGGCACCGGGAAGAGGGGAGCCCAATTTGGCGCACCCGCTCCTGGCATCCTAGGCAACCACCTAGTTTGCCTAGTGGGCGAGCTGGCCCTGCTTGGGTCAGTCATAGCATTCGCAGGAGTTGTCCTTGAAAGGGCAGCTTCTGTAAGAGCTCTCTCAGCCCTACCCACCTCACAGAGTGTCTGTTGTGAAGGGTGGGGAGGTAAAAGGAGATTGTGACCGCTCTAAGATTCAGAGTATAGGGCAGGATATAAATCCAATATCTTCTTCTTGTTGTTGTCGGTAGGGCCTGGAGAACTCCTGCAATTATGACGGATCTCTGGACGAAACCGCACGCTTGGTGGGATACAAAGACTGCAGATCTAAAGCAGTCTGCAGATGAGGGGGGGGGGGGGAGGGCTTTGTCCTTTTGCCCAGCTGTATCCGCATTTGTTGTATTTCCACAGCCACGCGGAGAGTTCCAAAAAGCTTGCTTGCAAACTGGGTGACACTTTGATTGTCCTAGTCCAGACAGTTATTCAACCGGTTTGGGCGGTTTGTTGTAACGAACCAGCCTGGCTGTCTACAACAGTAGCCTGAAGGAAGAAAAGGAGCTTTCTTTCTGTTCTTTTTATAAAGTCTCTTGTGCTGGGTTTGCTTACAAAAACATTGAGCAAAACGACATCCAGGCCAGCCAACCAAGGGAAGCTGCGCACACAGTTTCCACCTGGAGCAGTAAACCGTAAAAATACAGCTTTGCCAATATCCTGTTAAACTTGGCTTGGACTTATGACACCCATTTTCATTTGCTCCTAGCTATTTAAACTTGGCAAAGGCTAAACTGAGCAATGTGAAGGGTGGCTATAAGAACTCATGCTCTGGTCACCAAAGAGTTCCCCCCCCCCTCTATTTAGCACCTCATTTTTTTTTATATGGCCAGTCATTCAGAGGGGAAAGGAAGTGGTTGCCGATTCGATTCGTAACAAAGCCACTAAGACCTTGGCTATACAGAAAAACTTTCCCACTTGGCAACAGTCAAGAATTTTAATTCCCTCCCCAGTCCCTCCAGACTATGTTCACTTTCTCATTCATCAAAGAGCTTCAATGAGATTACCAGGGGTTGTTTTGTAGAAAAATAGGTGGTGGAGCTCATTAGCATAACTTATTAGCATATGTCACTCCCCCACCTGCCAAAAGCAATCCAACACAAGAAAGGAGAGCCCCAGGCAAGCGAGGCCTGCTTGGCCTGGCTAGAGATTCAGCCAGCCTAAGCAGGCCTCGCTCAGCTGGGGCTCTCCTTGGACCCTCCCCACCATAGTCAAACATTTGGGAATGGTTTTGACATAGGGTTGCCATCTCTGGGTTGGAAAATTCCTGGAGAATTTGGAGGCGGAGCCTTGAGATGGCCTGGTTTGGGAACGAGAGGGACTTTACCAGGGTATAATGCCACAGAGTCAGCGAAGGTTGCCAGGTACTTACCACAACCAGTAAGGGGTGGGAGGGAGTCTTCTGGGACTGGAGCGGTACTCTGCCAATATGTTAACATCACACAGAAGTGACATCATCATGTTGGGGGCATCAGGCAGCGACACTCTGGTTTGAGGGCAAAACTCTATGGTAAAATTGTCCTAAAATTCCATACTCTGACCGATTATGTGACTGTGCAGCAGGTTTAATAGAGACATTAGACCATCTTATATTATTTTGCCACCAGTGGATCAATCCCAGATTCTTATGGATGACCCCCGTTCTCCAAAGGTATCAACTTCCAATGAAACCTTGGGTGATAACCCTATTATTGGCAGATACGAACCTTGCAATAACCCATTCGGTGGCAAAATACCTGTCGATAGTGCTTTCTTTAAAATGTTCTTGAAACCGTCCTCATCAATTTTATGCACTATAAATTTATAATAAAATTTTGAATTCTAAGGGGTTTTATGAATATAATAATAATACCATGATTTTTTTTTAAACTTGATTTTTTAAACAGTTGTGGAATTTCGTTTCTGTAAATTTGTCTTTGCAGTTTTATTCAATGTCCTGTTTATTATGCTGAGCTTAAGACCATTGGTCAAAGAAGCAAACGAAGAAAGGAAAGGGTAAAATTGTCCTCCAATCATGGAGTTTTGCCCTCAGACCAGAGTGTCACTGCTTGATGCCCCAGACTTGATGATGTCACTTCAGTGTGAGGTCATCGTGTTGATGACATAGCTGTTTGAGGGTGGGGTGGTGCAGTACTGCAGTCAGAGCCCTCTGCTCATGACCTGAATTCAGTCCCAGAGGAAGCTGGTTCAGGTAGCCAACTCTAGGTTGACTCAGCCTTCCATCCTTCCGAGGTCAGTAAAATGAGTACCCAGCTTGCTGGGGAAGAGGGTGGGGGGGGTCAGGGAAGTTTAGATAACTGGGGAAGGCAATGGCAAACCACCCCATTAAAAGTCTGCTGTGAAAACATTGGGCGTTTTTGCACTTACCTTAAGCCGGAGCGACGTCCCTCTTCACCGCGCAGCGTCTGCACGGTTTTCGCACTAATTGCTCCAGAGCACCTGGAAGAGCTGCAAGGTCCCGCGGCTTTTGCATCGCAAATGTAAACCGCCAAAAACCGGTTTACATTTGCGATGCAAAAGCCACGGGACTTTGCGGCTCTTCCAGGTGCTCCGGAGCAATTAGTGCGGAAACCGTGCAGATGCTGCGCGGTGAAGAGGGACGTCGCTCCGGCTTAAGGTAAGTGCGAAAACGCCCATTGTGAAAGAAACGCCACCCCAGAGTAAAAAATGACTGGTGCTTGCACAGGGGACTACCTTTACCTTTTTTCTCCTGACAGCCAGCTGGTCAGCAGTGGGGAAAAGCCCTCAAAAGACGGAGATCACCCGCCTCCATCTAGGGAATGGGAACCCTAGAGTCGACCTTCCAACACAGCAACTTTCTCCAGGGGAAGCCACCTCTGTGACACGGAGACCAATTATGATTCTGGGACATCTACAGACACCCCCTGGAGACATCTACAGACACCCCCTGGTAACTCTAAGATTAAGAGCAGGTAATGATTTTTTTTTAAAGTTTCTTCTTGCTTCCTAACTCTGGACTTCAGTTCTCCTGAATATAAACCCAATAATACCCAATACATCAGGTTTTGTCTGCCAGTTCCGAGTCATTATAAACAGGCAATACATTTTGAGAAACTGAACTATTTAAATGATATTCTCTTGACCAAGCACAATCAGAACCTGATAAAGACTTCAATTAATACTTATTTCCTACACACACACACACATAAAGGTAAAGGTAGTCTTACAAGCTAGGCTTCAGCAGTATATAGATCGGGAATTACCAGAAGTTCAAGCAGGGTTTCGGAGAGGTAGAGGAACTAGAGATCAAATTGCCAACATTCGATGGATTATGGAGAAAGCACGGGAGTATCAGAAAAAACGTCTATTTCTGCTTCATTGGCTATGCTAAAGCCTTTGATTGTGTGGATCACAACAAACTGTGGCAAGTCCTTAAAGAGATGGGAGTACCAGACCACCTCACATGTCTCCTGAGAAACCTGTATAAGGGTCAAGAAGCAATGACCAGAATGGGATATGGAACAACTGATTGGTTTAGAATAGGAAAAGGAGTATACAAGGATGTATATTGTCACCCTGCTTATTTAATTTATATGCAGAGTACATCATGCGGAATGCTGGCTTGGATGAAGCACAAACCGGAATTAAGATTGCCGGAAAAAACATCAACAACCTCAGATATGCAGATGACACTACTCTAATGGCAGAAAGTGAGGAGGACCTAAAGAACCTCTTGTTGAGGGTGAAAGAGGAGAACACAAAAGTAGGCTTGAAACTCAACATCAAAAACACTATGGTCATGGCATCCGGCCCCATCACACCTTGGCAAATAGGGGAAGACATGGAAGTAGTGACAGAGTTCACATTTCTGGGATCCAAGATCACTACAGATGGTGACTGTAGCCATGAAATTAAAAGATGTTTGCTCCTTCGAAGGACAGCTATGGTGAACCTGGGCAGTATAATAAAAAGTAGAGACATCAGCCAACAAAAGTCCGTATAGTCAAAGCGATGGTATTCCCAGTAGTATTGTATGGCTGTGAGAGCTGGACCATAAGGAAGGCCGAGGGCAGAAGCATAGATGCTTTTGAGATGTGGTGCTGGAGAAGACTCTTGAGAGTCCCTTGGACTGCAAGAAGATCCAATCAGTCAGTCCTAAGGGAAATCAACCCAGACTGTTCCCTGGAAGATCAGACGCTGAAGCTGAAGCTCAAATACTTTGGCCACCAAATGAGAAGGGAGCACTCCCTGGAGAAGACACTGATCCTGGGAAAGGCAGAAGGCAAAAGAAGAAGGGGACGGCAAAAGATGAGATGGCTGGACAGCATTACTGATGTAACAGACACGAATTTGAGCAGACTTCGGAGGATGGTGGAAGACAGGAGGGCCTGGTGTGACTTTGTCCATGGGGTTGCAAAGAGTCATTTCTGACTCTGGGGTGGTGTCACATCACGATGTTTTCACAGCAGACTTTGTTTGCCATTGCCTTCCCCAGTCATCTATACTTTACCCCCAGCAAGCTGGGTATTCTTTTTACCAGCCTTGGAAGGACAGAAGGCTGAGTCAGCCTTGAGCCGGCTACCTGAACCCATCTTCAGCCAGGATTGAACTCAGGTTGTGAGTAGAGCTTGGACTGCAGTACTTCAGCTTACCGCTCTGTGCCATGGGGGATAGATAGATAGATAGATAGATAGATAGATAGATAGATAGATAGATAGATAGATAGATAGATAGATAGATAGATAGATAGATAGATAGATAGATAGATAGATAGAGATCATCAGAACAAAATTCATCCACCAGCTCTCCATGTTCCGTCCCCTATAACAGTAATTTGTTTCATCTAGGCTTAATGGCAAAAAAACCAAAACAAAACAAAAACCCTTATTAACCTACATGATGGAAGTCTGTTTTATGAAGCTCTATACCCACCCAATAAATAAGAGAGGAAGATATCAACGCCGATTCTAAATAAATGGGTAGTTTGCATTCTAGTTCCATTGTTTGTTTCTGGGGGGGAAAAGGGTTTTAGAATTATGATACACAGGGGATAGATATGCATTAGCCAGTTCCCTTCTCCCCCCCTTCTTTACTGTGCTTGACAACGCGGTTTAGAGCATAACTCCTTGCAGTAGATTACTGGACCTCCCCCTGCCCCTTTTGTTTATTCAGGATTTTGAATACTCTGCCATTTTCAGGGTAGCTTTCTATTTAAAATAAAGTGTTGTGAAACTCATTTAATTTTTCTGTATGGGCAAAGGAACGCATATAATAAAAGCAGGGTGCTGAGATTTTGTGCAAACAAAAGAGAAGCATGTGTTTTGTATTAAGGTGCTTTAGAGCATGAGCCAAAAAGCAGGTCTACTTGAAAGTAAGTCTCATTCTAGCCAACGAGACCACCCTAGTCTCTTGGCAGCCATCAAAGAGAAATTCAGTTTGCCGGGAAGCTTTTGAGTTTCTCATTGGTTGCGATCCAACATCGGACGCCGTGTTTGGTTCCTGCACTGCAACAGAGTGGAATAAACATGATGAAAAATGGTGGGTTGGTTTGTCGTTGCTCCTCTCTCTCTCTTTTAAATTCACTTGTCCTCAAATGTGTATAGCCAAGGTACAAAATGCGTTGCAGAACTCTGAAAACGTTTCCTTAGAAATTTCATCTTTGAACCCCAGCATGACAATAAAAATGGCATGGTCTCTCAAGAATGGCTCTGTCACATGCACAGGACACGGACTCATGCATGATTACAGCACTGAGATGGGACTGCCAGCCTCCAGGTAAGGCCTGGGGATCACCTGGAATTCCAGCTGACCTCCAGACTACAGAGATCAGCTCTCCCCTGGAGAAAGTGACTGCTTTACAGCAGCGCCAGTTCAAGGGTATGTGGCGCCCCAGGCAGGCTTCCCTCCGCTGCACTACAATGCAGCACCGCACTCCATTGCCCCCCCATCAGAGTGTGCCACTCCTTGGCGCTGCACTCACCCTCTCCCTTCCCCTCCCTTCCCTTCTGCTCCGCCTCCTTCCGGCGCGATCACAGCATTCCGTGTCTTTGCCCAACCACCTGCGACGCGGCATGCCTCTTATCCTTAGACGAAGGATGTGCTGGAAGAGGCTTCTCCACCCTCCTTTCTGGAACTGGGAGGGAGGGAAAGCTCAGCCTCCAGCGCATTCTTCATTTATTTATTTATTTATTACATTAAATTTCTATCCCGCCCTCTCCGCAAGCGGACTCAGGGCGGCTCACAACATTCATTTTCACAAATTAAAAACCAATAAAACATAATTACAATTTTAATTTTTTTTTAAAAAAAACATTTCATGGTGCTGTATCGCAGCTGGTTGGGCCAAGGCACGGTGCACTGTGATCGTGCCGGGGGGGGGGGGAGTGGGGGAGGTGGAGTGGAAGGGAAGGAAGAAAAGGGCGGTGGCAACGGGCAGTGGGCGGGCAAACTAGCCATTTGCCTAGGGCACGGGGGGAGCCAAATTTGTCACCCCCCCTCCCAGCGCCCTAAGTAAGTGCCTAGTTTGCCTAGTGGGTGAACCGGCCCTGCTTTGGAGGGTGGACTTCATGGTGTTATAACCAGCCAAGGTCCTTCCTCTCCCCCAAATTCTGACCTCAGCAGGCTCCACCCTCAAGTCTCCAGGAGTTCCCCAGTCCAGAACGGGCAACCCAGCCTCAGGAGTTCAGACTCATTTCTTCTATGTCCACACTGGTTTTGCGCTGTACTGTGAATAACTTTCCCCTGACCTGTATCCTTTACCTCTTCCTTTGGTTGCACTAAGAAGCTTGCCTTGCTGTGCCCTAGGGCTGCCAACCTCCAAGTGAGCAAGCTAACCAGAAACAAACTGTAAACTAGCACAAGAAATAATGTCAGTTTTGGAGGAAATCCATTAATGTCCAATATCAAATACAATGCTGAGATGGTTCTTCCCCAATAAAGGCAATACATTAAAGAACTTGTGCAAAAATGTCAACATAGTCCATCCTGTTAACAAAGCAGGAGTTGCACCTTTAAGACCAACCAAGTTTTATTTAAAATGTAAGCTTTCGTGTGCTCCCTAAGCACACTTCATCAGACGAGGGGATCAGGCATTGTGGGCTGAAATACAAGCAGTTTGTTGATTAAGTGTGCAGACTGGTCACATGGTAAACCAGTGTGGCTTGGCCATTTGGTCTGGATAGCCACAAAAGGTAATAAAGCCCTCTTGGTGTTTCTGTAAATCTAGGTGAATCGCAAAAGGACATGCATTTCCCAGTTGTAGTCCACCTAATTCACTTATCATAAGTAAATTGCAAGTAAATAAGTACCTAAAGTACTTATCTTAAGGCCTGATGAGTAAATTAGGTGGACTACAACTGGGAAATGCGTGTCCTTTTGTGATTCACCTAGATTTACAGAAACACCAATTGGCAGAGGATTTTATTACCTTTTGTGGCTATCCAGACCAAATGGCCAAGCCACACTGTTTTACCATGTGACCAGTCGGCACTCTTAATCAAGAAACGGCTTGTATTTCAGCCCACAATACCTGATTCCCCTCGTCTGATGAAGTGTGCTTAGAGAGCACACGGAAGCTTACGTTCTAAATAAAACTTGGTTGGTCTTAAAGGTGCCACTTGACTCCTGCTCCGTTCAACTGCTTCAGACCAACACGGCTGCCCACTTGGATCCATCCTGTTATCAGGCATCGCAAGCACTGTTTTAAGTGGCTTGGGACAGTGAGAGATTGAGGAGGATGTTCAAGCCCTTCATGAAGAAGGTCTTTGAAACAGGCCAGATAGCCAGCAAGCTCCGTTGAGGTGGTTCTGAGAGTCCTTCTATTGATTCCATATTGGCACTTCGAAAATTAATGGACTATGCTGACATTTTTGCACAATCCCTTTCATATAGCGCATTGTCTTTTAAGTATAGAAAAATTCCATCTCAAAATTGCATTTGAGGTTGGATATAGAGCACGAATGTCAGAATAAATATATATGGAATTCACTGCCGCAGGAGATGGGGGTGGCTGCAAGCACAGGCAGCTTCAAGAGGGGATTGGATAAACATCTGGAGCAGAGGTCCATCAGTGGCTATTAGCCACAGCATATTGTTGGATTTCTTTGTCTGGGGCAGTGATGCTCTATATTCTTGGTGCTTGGGGGGGCACAGTGGGAGGGCTTCTAATGTCCTGGTCCCACTGATGGACCACCTGATGGTGCCTGGGTTTTTTTGGCCACTGTGTGACACGGAGTATTGGACTGGATGGACCATTGGCCTGATCCAACATGGCTTCTCTTATGTTTTTCTGTGACACAGAGTGTTGAACTGGATGGGCCACTGGCCTGATCCAACATGGCTTCTCTTATGTTCTTCTGTGACACAGAGTGTTGGACTGGAGGGGCCATTGGCCTGATCCAACATGGCTTCTCTTATGTTTTTCTGTGACACAGAGTGTTGAACTGGATGGGCCACTGGCCTGATCCAACATGGCTTCTCTTATGTTCTTCTGTGACACAGAGTGTTGGACTTGATGGGCCATTGGCCTGATCCAGCATGGCTTTTCTTATGTTTTTATACCACAACTGTCAAAATTATAGGCACAGTGCAGGAAAACACGCTCAACACTTTCTACTTAATTCCTTCCACAGCCGCATACCCTTTTGCACATACGGAATCTTTTGAAATCTCCCATAAATTAGTGCCAAAGCTAATACATTAAAATGGGCTAACATATAACTTGGACTCTATGGCTTTATAACCAGCTAAGGTCTCCTCCCTCCACAAACTCTGCCATCCCCAGGGTCTGCCCCTCAAAGCTCCAGGAATTTCTCAACCTGTGTTGGCAAGCCAGTCTAAGGGAAGGAGTTGTCTCCTTGCAAGCTGCTGGGTCTCTCCTGAAGAATCTTCTGATGTTTATCAAGAAGAAAAGCAAGGAAGATGCAGCTTGAGATAATCCATTTCTCTCCATAAACCCTGAAAGATGCTTAGAAGGCCCACCCTGCAGCAAAAAGATGACCCAGTTGTTTCTGTCATTCAAAGAAGCTGTTCCAGTTGCTTTGACTTTCAAATCTTGGCTTTTTTCTCCTTCCTCAGTAGACAGGAAACCCCTCAGGGGAAGGTAGTTCTTCCTGCCCCCTTCAGCCTTTGTTGTCTGTCGAGGTAGTCTGGGAAGGGAAGCAGCTGGTGGTTCTAAGCAGGGATGAATCAAACGTTTCCCGCCCTGCTTTACATTCACTTTCACCAGCAGCACAGGTTTGCCACTTTCGGCTCTAGATTTTGTAAGCTTGCTTGTATTCTGTTCACGTTTGTGTTTGTTTTTTTAAAGTTCTTTAAATGGAATTTAATGTCCTTCATGCGTATCACTTATACATTTAATCGGGGGTCATCTTGTAGAAAAAGAGCTGCCGGAGCTCATTAGCACAACTCATATGCGGAACTCATTTGCATATGCCACACACCCCTGACATCACCAGAAGGTGTACTAAATTATATCAGCTCAGCATCTACCTTAAAATGCTTCATGAATTACAACTGTATTATCTATCTATCTATCTATCTATCTATCTATCTATCTATCTATCTATCTATCTATCTATCTATCTATCTATCTATCTATCTATCTATCTATCTATCTATCTATCTATCTATCTATCTACCTACCTACCTACCTACCTACCTACCTACCTACCTACCTACCTACCTACCTATCTATCTATCTATCTATCTATCTATCTATCTATCTATCTATCTATCTATCTATCTATCTATCTATCTATCTATCCCTCTCTCTCTTTCTCTCTCTCCCTTTATAGCCTTATCCCGCCCTCCCCGCCGAAGCAGGCTCAGGGCGGCTCACAACGTATAATTCAATTTACAATAAAACATCAGCACAATTTGATAAATAAATAATTCATTAATAAAACCATCATTTAAAACCATCCTTAACAATTAAAAAATAACATTCACGGTGCTATATCTCGGATTTTCCTCGGTGAGATTTTGGTGGCTGGATATGTCTACAGCAGGTCTGTCTGTCTTGGGTCTATATTTAAGCGAAGGCCGTCTTAAAAAAGTAGTCTTGCAGGCCCTGCAGAATTGATCCAGACTCCGCAGGGCCCGCACTTCATCCGGAGGTTGACTCCACCAGTGTGGAGCCACGATCAAAAAGGCCCGTTCTCATGGAGAGCCAGTTTGGTGAAGTGGTTAAGTGTGCGGACTCTTATCTGGGAGAACCAGGTTTGATTCCCCACTCCTCCACTTGCACCTGCTAGCATGGCATTGGGTCAGCCATAGCCCTGGCAGAGGTTGTCCTTGAAAGGGCAGTTGCTTTGAGAGCCCTCTCCAGCCCCACCCACCTCACAGGGTGTCTGTTGTGGGGGAGGAAGGTAAAGGA
The DNA here is from genome assembly GCF_032191835.1 of Heteronotia binoei. Classification (NCBI taxonomy): domain Eukaryota; kingdom Metazoa; phylum Chordata; class Lepidosauria; order Squamata; family Gekkonidae; genus Heteronotia; species Heteronotia binoei. The sequence goes on along the minus strand of NC_083236.1, from coordinate 62,823,106 downwards.
GATTGTGAGCCGCTCTGAGACTCTTTGGAGTGGAGGGCGGGATATAAATCCACTATCTTCTTCTTCTTCTTCTGCTCTTCAATTTGGCCTCCTTTGGCCCAGGGATTGTCAACCAGTTCTTTCCCCCTGATCTCAGTACTCTCTGGGGCTCATAAGGGGAGAGACGGTCCCTAAGGTAGGCAGGCCCTCGACCATATAGGGCTTTAAAGGTAATGACCAGTACTTTGTAACAAACCCGGTATACAACTGGCAGCCAGTGCAGCTCACGCAGCCCCGGCTGTATAACTCCCAATTTGGGAGCCCTAATAGCAGCCTAGCCTCCGCATTCTGCACCAGCTGCAGCTTCCGGGTTCGGCACAAAGGCAGCCCTATGTAGAGGGCATTACAGTAATCCAGTCTCGAGGTGACTGTTGCATGTATCACTGTTGCTAAGACCTGAATATAATGGTGATGTACTAATAGATAAATTAAGATGTAAATTATTTTTTTTTCCAGCAAAACAGAAAATAGTTCCCTTTTTAAAGAAAGAAAGAAAACCACAAGGTTGAGCTGCACAAGTGACAAGTGAAATTGAAACAGACCGGTTCCCCCCACCCCAGTTGAAACAGCACGGTCCATACATTTCCCAACTTCCAAGTGAGAGCTGAAGATCTCTCAGAATTGCAACTGATTTCCAAATCCGCTTTCTGATGACCCTGAAGTGGGGGGGGGGGGCTCCAAACCAGGGGACAACCCTAGGAGAAGCAGACATCTCATTCGCTTGTGCTTACTGCCACACAAGTTGTTCACAGGGTCCCACAGGAGTGGAAACAAAGGCCGGGGAAAATCTGTCCCCTTGGATTCTGGAGCCAGGAAGACTTCAGCAGTAAAAGCAATGAACAAAATGCCACTCAGCTTTCAACGTTGATGATAATTTGGATATCGGTGAACTTGGTCTGTTTACAAATCCCTGAAAGACAGACCTACTAAATTCCATTAACAATTTTGGCAGTTTGAGGTTTCATTTCAGGCCCAAAGAAAGAAAGAAAGAGAAACAAAAAAACCAGAGCTGTTGTGCTGGAATTAAGTCCACAAATCCTATTTAGCGTTAACAAGTTTTATACAGAGATTTCCACAGGAATCATTTGCAAACGCGCTGCTCACAGCTTGCACAAGGCATGGCTTGCAGGAGGCCTTTTTTTCCAAGGGGGAAAAAATAGAAAGCAAACCATTCTCCCTCTAAAATATGTATTTTTTCGCTCTCTCCGCAATGTCTGTGCCTGATCGTTTAGCTGCCTCAAAGACCCCAGAGGTGCGCTAAAGCAAACACAGGAGCACAGAAAGATATGCAGGGCGGGGGGGAAACAAACAAAAAAACCCCCTCAACCCTACTAGTGGCACATGTGGAAACAGTGCTCAGCATGAGTCCTGCCACATGTTGTGCAGGAATGCGGAAAGGGAATTTTTTGGTAAATATGTTTGGGGATGGAAACAGCAGTCAGTGATAGGGTTGCCAAGTCCAATTTAAGAAATATCTGGGGACTTTGGGGGTGGAGCCAGGAGACATTAGGGTTGGAGCCAAGATCAAGGCTGTGACAAGCTTAATTGAACTCCAAAGGGAGTTCTGGCCATCACATTTAAAGGGACGGCACACCTTTTCAATGCCTTCCTTCCATAGGAAATAATGAAGGACAGGGGCACCTTCTTTTGGGGCTCATAGAATTGGACCCCCTGGTCCAATCGTTTTGAAACTTGGGGGATATTTTGGGGAGAGGCATTAGATGCTGTACTGAAAATTTGGTGCCTCTACCTAAAAAAAACCCAGCCCCCCCAGAGCCCCAGATACCCGCGGATCAATTCTCCATGATTTTCTATGGGAATAAATCTCCATAGGGAATAACAGAGTTCCCAGCAGACATTTCCCTCCCCTCCCCCTGCTTTCTGACGACCCTGAAGCGGGGGGACGGCCTCCAAACCGGGGGATCCCCTGCCCCCACCTGGGGATTGGCAACCCTAGTCAGTGACAAGCAAACACTTTCTAAGTCGACGTCCCCAATCATGGCAGCGGTTGATTCTTTTCCTAGTGCTTGCCTAGGGTTGCAGTTCTGTACTGGAAACTATCTGGAGATTTTGGGGCTGGAGTCATGAGAGCGGTGCAATGCCATTAGGGTGGCTGAGTCCACTTCAAGAAATATCTGGGGACTTTGGGGGTGGAGCCAGGAGACATTGGGAGTGGAGCCAGGAGTAAGGTTGTGGCCAGCATAACTGAAATCCAAAGGGAGCTCCGGCCATCACATTTCAAGGGACTGCACACTTTTTAAATGCCTTCCCTCCATTGGAAATAATGAAGGATAGGAGCACCTACTTTGGGGGTTCATAGAATTGGATCCTCTGGCCTAATCTTTTTGAAACTTGGAGGGTATTCTGGGGAGATGCACTGAATTCTATGCTGAGAATTTGGTGCCTCTACCTCAAAACACAAGCCCCCCCCCCCCCGAGCCCTAGATACCTGCAGATCCATTATACCTTATGGGAATTGGAAAAATTGAGTGTCCAGCAGACATTCCTCCACTTTCTGATGACCTGGAAGCAGGGGGGGGGGGTCCAGCCTCCAAACCGGTAGATCCCCTGCCCCTACTTGGGGATTGGCAACCCTAAATGCCCTAGAGTCCACCCTTCCAAGCAGCCATTTCCTCCAGGGGAGCTAATCTCTGCCAGCTAAAGATCAGTTGTAAAAGCAGACCTCCAGGCCCCGTCTGGAGGTTGGTAACCCTACGCCTGCCAATTGCTTTTAGAAAGTGGGTGGGGCCACATTAAGCTTTTGCCCATCAAGGTTTCTGACTGAAGATCTGATTGGCTGTGCTGATAAAGAAAAATATAACTTTGACAGCAACTGCCACCACAACTCAAGGGCTGATAACAGCTGGCTGTTTTGGGGCAGCTTGAACCCACCCCGAATACAGCTGGTTGGAAATAGAGTGCCCCGCAGCTTCCACATGGTGCCTGCAGAAAGGGGTGGGCCCTGGGTGCCAGGGGAGTGTCGGGAACGCTCATGCATCCCGTTCGTTCTCCCCGGGCGCTCTTCAGGCAATTCCAAGCCTTCCAAACGGCCGGAAGCCACCTTGGACACGCCCCAGCGAAAAGGCAACCCTTTTGCCATGGTGCTTTTTTGAGGTGGGTGGAGTGGCCTCAAGGATGGGGTGAGTACAGGATCAGGAAGCCCACCAGATGTTTGCTTGTGGAGGGGTTTTCTGGGTCGCCTCCTGAGGTGTCTCTGGGTCAGCCCAAAGTGCAGGTGTCTCTGGGTCGGCCCAAAGTGCAGGTCTGTTAGCAGTCAAGGATTTTCACTCTGGGACTGAAGGTAAGCTGCAGCAGCCATTATATAGCTGTAGGGTTGCCAAGTCCAATTGAAGAAATACCTGGGGACTTTGGGGGTGGAGCCAGGAGACTTTGGGGGTGGAGCCAGGAGATGTTAGGGGTGGAGCCAATATAAAGGCTGTGACAAGCGCCGCAGCCGCAGGTTCCCGCGCCGCAGCCGCACTAGCAGCTGTCCCTCCCTCCTCCTCTCGCTCGTCCTCCCCGCCCCTCCGCGGCCGCCTGAGGCTGGAGGCCTGGGTGAAGCAGGGTGGTGGCGCGGGCATGGAGAGCAGGGCCGAAGGCTCGGGGCCTCCTCCTCGGCCTCCGGCGCTGCCGCGCTGGTGCTGGCGGGGCTGTGCTGCACCCCTCCAAGAGCTCCCTCACCGCCCTGGGCCACGCCTGGCTCCGCCGCCTCCGGTGCTCCGGCGCACCCAATCTCCTCGCCGCGCTCCTGCTGCCCCTCTGCTGCGCCAACGCCGACAGCGAGGCCCTCTGCCGACAGCTCCTCCTCCTCCGCCGCCGCCTCTTCCTGCTGCTGGGCGCTGGCGGGCCCGCCGCCTACGGCTTCACTGAGCGGGGAGGGGGCGGCAGCGGCTCGCCATTTCCCCCTCCCCCCGCTTCCGTTTTTGGGGGGAGCGGGGGAAGAGGGTGGAAATCCTGGGGTCCCCCGCCAGGGCGGGAGGGTTGGGACCCCTATGTAGCTGGCTCTGCTTCCTGTGGCAGCCATTTTGTGGCAGCCATTTTTTATGGCTGTACTCCCTATATGGTTGCAGAATTTTCAGCTCCAAAAGGTAGAAACAAATACAGAGATATCCCCATTCCATCTTGAGTCCCTCATGGAAATTCTGAACAAAGCTATTTGCAAGATTGCCTTCTGCAGATAGGGCTGCCGTTCTACAAGCAGGTCTTGGAGATCTCCAGAAATTACAACTGATCTCCAGAGAATTCAGGGTTGCCAAACCCCAGTTGGGGCAGGGGATCTGCCGGTTTGGAGACTCTCTCCCTGCTTCAGGGTCATCAGAAAGTGGAGGAGGGGTGTCCGCTAGGCATTCCATTATAAGAACATAAGAGAAGCCATGTTGGATCAGGCCAATGGCCCATCCAGTCTAACACTCTGTGTCACACAGTGGCCCCCCAAAAATTATATATACACACACACTGTGGCTAATAGCCACTGATGGACCTCTGCTCCATATTTTTATCTAAACCCCTCTTGAAGGTGGCTATGCTTGTGGCCGCCACCACCTCCTGTGGCAGTGAATTCCACATGTTAATCACCCTTTGGGTGAAGAAGTACTTCCTTTTATCCATTTTAACCTGTCTGCTCAGCAATTTCATCGAATGCCCATGAGTTCTTGTATTGTGAGAAAGGGAGAAAAGTACTTCTTTCTCTACTTTCTCCATCCCATGCATAATCTTGTAAACCTCTATCATGTCACCCCGCAGTCGACGTTTCTCCAAGCTAAAGAGTCCCAAGCGTTTCAACCTTTCTTCATAGGGAAAGTGTTCCAGCCCTTTAATCATTCTAGTTGCCCTTTTCTGGACTTTCTCCAATGCTATAATATCTTTTTTGAGGTGCAGCGACCAGAACTGCATACAGTACTCCAAATGAGACCGCACCATCGATTTATACAGGGGCATTATGATACTGGCTGATTTGTTTTCAATTCCCTTCCTAATAATTCCCAGCATGGCGTTGGCCTAATAATTCCCAGCATGGCGTTGGCAAACGCACACTGTCTTGACATTTTCAGTGAGTTATCTACCACGACCCCAAGATCTCTCTCTTGGTCAGTCTCTGCCAGCTCACACCCCATCAACTTGTATTTGTAGCTGGGATTCTTGGCCCCAATGTGCATTACTTTGCACTTGGCCACATTGAACCGCATCTGCCACGTTGACGCCCACTCACCCAGCCTCAACAGATCCCTTTGGAGTTCCTCACTGGTCACTGTAGGGTATAAAGGAGAATCAATCTGTGGATATCTGGGGGGCGATTTTTGAGGTAGAGGCATCACATTTTCAGCATAGCATCTGGTGCCTCTCCTCAAATAAACCTTCCACTATCAAAAAGACTGGACCAGGAGGCCCAATTTGATGTGTCCCAAAAGAAGGTGTCCCCTTCCTCCATTATTTTCAACAAAGAGAAGGCATTTAAAAGGAGTGCAGTCCCTTTCATTAAATGTGATGGTCAGGACTCCCTTCAGAATTCAATCCTGCTTGTCACAACCAACCCCAAAGTCTCCTGCCTCCACCCCTAAATCCCCCAGATATTTCCTGAGTCAAACATGGCAACTCTTGATCAGTTCCCCTGGAGAAAATGGCTGCTTTGAAGGGTGGACTCTGGCATCCTACCATGCTGAGGACCCTTCCCTCCCCCAACCCCACCCTCTCCCACATCCACCCCCAAAGTCTCCAGGTGCTTTCCTACGCAGACGTGGCAACCCTAAAGTCTCACCAAGTTCTGTCATTTTCGCAGTCAGTAAAAGGTGCATAGGATGCCTCCCTTTGGGGAGGGACGGTGGATCAGTAATAGAGGATCTGGGTGGTAAACACAAGGCCCCAGATTCAATCCCCAGCATCTCCAACGAAAAAGGGTCAAGGCAAATAGGTGTGAAAAACCTCAGCTTGGGACCCTGGAGAGCGCTGCCAGCCTGAGTAGTAGGCTTGCCAATCCCCAGGTCCCAGCAGGGGTTCTTCCACTTTCCCTGGCTCCTTCCCACCCCCAGTCAGCTGGCTGTGGGGGGGAAGCCCTGCCCTTAGAGGACCATGTGACTTTCCACTTCCGGAGGCTTCAGTCTCCGATTGAAAGGCTTCCTCTTGGGATGGTGTGTCTGTGTTACTTTGAAGAAGTTGGCAGCAACTCGTGAGTAGAGAGGCCAATCCCTCGCTTCAGAGTTCCCAGAAATGAGGTGTGGGGGGGGGAGGGAAATGTCTGCTGAGCACTTCATTATTCCCTATGTGGAGATCGATTCTCATGGGGTATAATGGGGAATTGATCTGGAGGTTTCAGGGGCTCTGAGGGAGTTGTTTTTTGAGGTAGGGGCACCACATTTTCAGTATAGCATTTAGTGCCTCTCCCCAAAGTACTCCCCAAGTTTCAAAACGATTGGACCAGGGGGTCCAATTCTATGAGCCCCCAAAGAAGGTGCCCCTATCCTTCATTATTTCCTATGGAAGGAAGACATTTAAAAAGGTGTGCTGTCCCTTTATGTGATGGCCAGAACTCCCTTGGAGTTCAGTTATGCTTGTCACACCCTTGTTCCTGGCTCCGCCCCAATGTCTCCTAGCTCCACCCCCAAAGTCCCCAGATATTTCTTGAATTGGACTTGGCAACCCTACTGAGTAGACAATACTGACTTTGATGGAGTGAAGGTCTGATTCGGTAGAAGGCAGCTTCATATGTTCATATGTTCAAATTAAATGAGAATCCTGATTCGCAATCTAAAAAAAGGGCTGACAGCACAACCCCATGCCTTTCTGCTCTGATGTAAGTCCTGCTGAATTTACAACAGCTTACTCACAGGCAGGGGTTGTTTTGTAAAAGAAAATAGGTGGTGGAGCTCATCCACAGATTGTTATGCAACTGCACCTACTATTCAATGGACAAGGTGCGAAGGAGGAGGTGGATCTCCCAGAAAGGTTCAGGAGCTGTGCTCCTGTGAGCTCCCGCTGAATCCGAGGCCTGCTCACAGATAAGGGCGTGCAGGATTGTAGCCACAACCAGCTTATTTTACATACAGAATCCCCCACCCATTAGCTCACCTTTTCCCTAATCTGGATTCCATCTGCAAATCAGCTACTCCCAACAAGCCATCCTGATTATACGATTATTCAAATGCAATAAATAATGATCTATATGTCTGCCTTTCCAACTGGCCAGGTGGCACTGAAGGCAATCCACAGAAGACAACGATGAAATCACATTTTAAGATCCATTTAGAAACGGCTTTAAAAAAAATATGGGAATGGGGGAAGGACAAGCGCTAAGGGAAAGCAATAATGGACTTTTAAATCTTAGGCCTTCAAAGCACCTGGAGGCTGTAAAAAGCAAAGTCTTGTTTAAGAAAGAGAAAGACAGAGAGAGAAGGGAAAAAATTTAGAAGTAGAAATCCACCTGACTAAATATCCACATACTTGACCAGGCTTTTTGTTGTTGTTGTTGTTGTAAAAGCGCAGCAGGAACTAATTTGCATTTGAGAGCCAGTTTGGTGCAGTGGTTAAGTATGTGAACTCTTATCTGGGAGAACCGGGTTTGATTCCCTGCTCCTCCACTTGCAGCTGCTGGAATAGCCTTGGGTCAGCTATAGCTCTGGTAGGAGTTGTCCTTGAAAGGGGAGCTGTTGCAAGAGCTCTCTCAGCCCCACCTACCTCACAGGGTGTCTGTTGTGGGGGAAGGGGGGGAAGGTAAAGGGGATTGTGACCAGAGACTCTGAGGTTCAGAGTACAGGGGGGGGGGATATAAATCCAATATCATCATATTAGGCCACACCCCCTGGTGTCACCATTGTTTCATACTGGGCTTTTTTGTAGTAAAAGCCCAGCAGGAACTAATTTGCATATTAAGCCACAACCCCTGATGCCAAGCCAGCTGGAACAGGATTCCAGTGTGCAGGGGTCGTTTTGTAGAAAAATAGGTGGTGGCGCTCATCTAGAGATCTTTATGCAGCCGCACCTACTATTTGATGAACAAGGTAGGAGGAGGGGGCAGGAGGATCCTCAGAAAGGTTCAGGAGCTGCGTTCTTGTGAGCTCCACCTCCTGCTGAATCCGAGGCCTGCTCACAGTGCTCCTGTGAGCTCCTGCTGAATCCGAGGCCTGTCTGTGTGTTCCTGCTCAAAACAAAAACAAACAAACTGTACCTGACAAATTAAGGTACCGGAACCTCCAAAAATTTAGTCAGTGGGGTGAAGCTAAGAGGTAGCCTCCAACATTCTTAGATCTGCCATTTAATAATTGGTTATCTAGAAGCACAATGCTGTTGATTTTTTTTTAAAGTACATTGGATGTTATGGTAAGGGGGCAATAGCTTATACAGGGGTGGCCAAACTTGATTAACGTAAGAGCCATACAGAATAAACATCCAATGTTTGAGAGCCACAAGACATGAACATCAGATGTTTGAGAGAAGGAAGGGAGGAAGGGAGGAAGGGAGGGAGGAAGGAAGGAAGGAAGGAAGGAAGGAAGGAAGGAAGGAAGGAAGGAAGGAAGGAAGGAAGGAAGGAAGGAAGGAAGGAAGGAAGGACATATGAAGCTGCCTTATACTGAGTCAGACCTTTGGTCCATCAAAGTCAGTATTGTCTTCTCAGACTGGCAGCGGCTCTCCAGGGTCTCAAGCTGAGGTCTTTCACACCTATTTGCCTGGACCCTTTTTTGGAGATGCCAGGGATTGAACCTGGGACCTTCTGCTTCCCAAGCAGATGCTCTACCACTGAGCCACCGTCCCTCCCAACAGTTGAAACAGTATGCGAGCTCAAGACTCCGAGGGTACTACTGAAGGATTATAGTTTGTATAATCAGCCTGAATAGTAGACATCGGAAGGAAGGAAGGAAGGAAGGAAGGAAGGAAGGAAGGAAGGAAGGAAGGAAGGAAGGAAGGAAGGAAGGAAGGAAGGAAGGAAGGAAGGAAGGAAGGAAGGAAGACAAATAGATGGAGGGAGGAAAAGGCAGAGAGAAAGCAATTTTAACTTTAAATGCATTCTCCAAGCCACAGGTTGGCTTGGCTTGGCTTGGCTTGGAGAAGTGATTTAAAGAGAGAAATGCCTTCTTCAAGCTTGCTGATGGGATGGCAGGGGCTTCAAGAGCTACTCAATATGTGTGAAAGAGCCACATGTGGCTCCTGAGCCACAGTTTAGCCATCCCTGGCTTATACAGACAATTTCCAGTCATATTTTGGCTCAGGGAATTTTGGTGCACAAGGAGACTGGGAGAAGATAGGAAGATTCACAGTCCTCTTCCCCAGATTACCTGTTTTTGTGTGCTCTTTGCAACCGCCTGCAGGGCTAGCATCATTCAGACCAATCAAACAGCACCTTCTTGTCCTAAGGCAATTTCAGTCAATCAGGGATCATGTAAGCAATGCGCTGACCTCCTGCTGCCATGCAACCAGTCATACTGCCTCAGTGATGACACCACACAAAGCTCAGTCAAGCTAAGGACAGGAAGCACTGCCTCGCTCTGAATTGGCTTCCTGGTGAGGCCACATAACCAATCAGAGTTGGCTATATTATGACATCATAAGGCCAAATGCTGCTTGCTTTCACTTAGAGTGGGCAAACATCTTCATCCCATTTTGCAGGTCACTGAACAAATGGGGTAGAGTGTATTTTAAAGTTTGTTGTTTTTTTTTTAAACCCCAAAACCGGAATGTCCTTTTTCTCCTGACTGGCTCACCCCTAGAAATAATAGATCATACAGTGCTTTGCAATGGATTTTATGACTGATGTGGCAGATACTCAAAGTGTCATTAAAGACTTCATTAAAACATGGCTCTAATGAGCACAATTTGTCACTTCTTTGGAATGCTTTCCAATTATTTTCCATGAGACTAATAACCAAGAGAAAACCAGCATTATTAAGTAGGATTCACACTATTAAAGGGAGGGGGGGTCACAGTGAGAAAGGCCACACATGTCCCGTTTGGCCCAAGAGTTCTGAAACAGTGGGTAAGTGAAATTGCCCGGCGGACAAAAAAAAAGGGACAAAATGCTAACCATCACACTTGTTCAGAATATATTTTAAAAATGCAATTAGAGCAAATAATAGAGCTAAGCTAGGACATGGGTGTCAAGCATGCAGTTCGGGGGCCGAATCAGGCCCCCAGAGGGCTCCTATCAGCCCCCCGAACAACTGGCTGTCATCTGCTTCCTTCTCCCTCTCTCTTGCTTCCACCAGCATCACGGCTCACTTTGCAAGGCTTGCTTAATCACACAGGCGCTACCGAGCAAAACCTCTATTTTCTCCATTGGCTGAGGCTCGTCCTTGGGGAGGAAGGCGGGGAGGGAGATCTTGCTTTGCCAGGCTCTCTCAGTCACACAGCAGAGCTACTGAGCCAAGCCTCTCTTCCTTCTATTGGCTGAGGCTCCCCCCCACCCCAGTCCCATAGGGAAGGAAAGAAAGAGCCAGGACTTCCTTTGCCCAGTTCCCTGGATCCCATGGGAGAAATACAAAGAAAGCACCTTTAAGACCTTTAAGGGTCACCTTCTTTTGGGGCTTATAGAATTGGACCCCCTGCTCCAATCGTTTTGAAACTTGGGGGGTATTTTGGGGAGAGGCACTAGATGCTATATTGAAAATGTGGTGCCTCTACCTCAAAAAACAGCACCCCCCCCCCGAGCGTCTGATACTTCCAGATCAATTCCCCATTATACCCTATGAGAATCGATCTCCACATAGGGAATAATGAAGTGCTCAGCAGACATTTCCTTCCCTCCCCCCGTTTCTGGCCACTTTGAAGCGAGGGATTGGCATCTCTACTCACAAGTTGCAGCCAACTTCTTCAAAGTAACACAGACACACCATCCCAAGAGGAAGTCTTTCAATCGGAGACTGATACCTCTGGAGGTGGAAAGTCACATGGTGGCTGTGGGGGTGGGGCTTCCCCCATTGGCCAGCTGACGGGGGGCAGGAAGGAGCCTGGGAAAGCGGAAGAACCCCCGCTGGGACCTGGGGATTGGCAAGCCTAGCTGCAAGCAGGGGAAAAACCAGGGGGAAGAGCCAGCCTGGGACCCCTAACGATGTGGGGGCCCATAGGCCAGTGCCTACTTGGCCTAATTGTTAATCCAACCCTGCACTGGAGTAATTCTGCATGTCACCTTCACGGGTTTCTCAAGATCACTACTGGCGCCTCCCTGCTCCTTCTGCCCTTCCTCTCCTAACGAGAGAAATCGGTTACAAGATGTTCTAATTATTCCAAGCCACTCTTTAAAAAAGGAAAAATAATTAGCACATCAAAGGAAGGAGAAAACAGTGGGCGAAATAAAAGAGATTCCTTTGTGCGAAGCCTGCAAGTTCATGTACATCCCTTTTGTGACTGCAAAACCGGACCATCCGTACGGGCTTGCGAATGGCACAAAGAAACAGAGAAGGAGAAAGAAACTGCTAAATAAGAGCTCCTAAAAAATTCAATTAAGATGACAGTGAGAGGACCTTTAAATGAGCCATGTTCCCCAGATCGGTCATGGCTGTATCCTCCTTTTAAAGTCTATTTTCAGTCCAAAGGCAGCCCAGTTCCATTGTTAGCGAAAGGCTCAAGTGCGATCTTTCCAAAGTCAATGGACAACTTCTCATCGATTTGGGCAGAGAATGACTTTGGTGTCTCTCCTTCCCTATTGCTTTCATAGGCTCTCTCCGTGTTGTTAATGGGCTAACTTCAAAAGGCGAGGCTGAAAGGAGAAATTTGGTCATTCTTTGTTAAAGGTTGTATCATTTGAAGAACTTCACAAGACTTACTTAGATATATGCCGTCAGCTGCCGGAGTAACATTTGCAATGAAACGGAAGACAGAAGACTGTCCTATAATGTGCATCTGGAAAGGAAAACCAGCTGACTTTGAAACAATGGCAAAAGTAAATAATTATAGAAGACCACTGAAAGAATTTCAGCAGAAAAGGCAAGCTTACTACGCATTACCCCATTCCCCAACACTGTGGCCTGGGGTTGTCAGGTCCAACACAGGAAATACCTGGGGACTTTGGGGTGGAGCCAGGACACTTTGGGCATGGAGCCTGGAGACTTTCTTATTCCTGAAAACAAACAAATAAAAATACAATGGTGCAGTTCCCTTGAATACAGTCCTCATTTCTTCCTCTTTTCTGCCTTCAAAGGGTTCCCCAAGCCTTTGGAATTTCACTAAATGAGTGTGGACATGCACACACACTCACAAAGCAGCCAAAATGAACAGTTTGCAAATCCACACTTTTTGATCTCACTGAGGCAATTTACTGACAAGAGTTGCTGGATGTAGCAATCTGCTGTATTTCAACCAACTTCTTCAGACTAACAGGAGAACGAAAGTACTGAACAGAGCAGTCTAGGTTCTTGTTAATTCTTTACTATCCATACAAATAATCACGTTCTGGTTAACTCGGGTCTTTACTATCCATATGAACGACTTCTGAAACAAATGCCAAACAAAGGAACTGCGCTGGCTTCCTCTTTCGAACACTCACTGGGAAGAGCCACATGGCTCTGCCTACTCCCCCTGCCCCTTGCAGCTTTGTCCTGCTGAGATTTAAAGGCACAAACACCTTCCAAAACACAAGCAGTTATTTGCAAGCCTTTTCTAATTCTGCTGAGATTTAAAAGCACATGGTGCTGTTGGGGTGGGGCTTCCCCCAGCCAGCCAGCTGTCTGGTGACAGGGAGGAGCATACTAAACTGAGGGATCCCTTGCTGGGACCTGGGGAGTGGCCCCAATCCTTATCAAGTCATTTTTGCAGCTGGTCACATAATTAGGGGACTAGATCCTCACGTTGCTACTTGGTTTGGTTAGAATGGCCAGGTCTGGGCTGGGAAATTTCTGGGGATTTGAGAGTAGAGTTGAACATGTTGGGGTTAGGGAGGGGAGATGCCTCAGTGGAGTATAATGTCACAGAGACCACCCTCCAACACAACCACTTCCTTCAAGGGAATTGGTCTCTGCATTAGGGTTGCCAGGTCCAACTCAAGAAATATCTGGGGACTTTGGGGGTGAAGCCAGGAGACTTTGGGGGTGAAGCCTGGAGCAAGGGTGTGGCAAACACAATTGAACTTGAAGGGAGTTCTGGCTATCACATTTAAAGGGATCGCACTCTTTTTAAATGCTTTCCCTCAATTGGAAATAATGGATAGGGGCACCTTCTTCAGGGGCTCATAGAATTGGACCCCCTTTCAAGTTTCAAAATGAAACTTGGGGAGTATTTTGAGGAGAGTGACCAGATGCTATGCTGAAAAATTGGTGCCTCTATCTCAAAAAAACAAACAAACAAACAAAAAATCAATCCCCCTAGAGACCCAGATACCTGCCGATTAATTATCCATTATACCCTATGGGAATCAGTCTCCACAACAAATAATAATAAGGAGATATTGGATTTATATCCCACCCTCCAAAAAGTCTCAGAGCGGCTCACAATCTCCTTTCCCTTCTTCCCCCACAACAGACACCCTGTGAGGTGGGTGGGGCTGAGAGGAATTTCACAGAAGCTGCCCTTTCAAGGACAACTCTTGCAAGAGCTCTGGCTGACCCAAGGCCATTCCAGCAGCTGCAAAGTGAAGGAGTGGGGAATCAAACCCGGTTCTCCCAGATAAGAGTCTGCACACTTAACCGCTACACCAAACTGGCTACCCAATAATGGAGTGCCCAGCAGATGAACATATGAACATATGAAGCTGCCTTATACTGAATCAGACCCTCGGTCCATCAAAGTCAGTATTGTCTTCTCAGACTGGCAGCGGCTCTCCAGGGTCTCAAGCTGAGGTTTTTCACACCTATTTGCCTGGACCCTTTTTTGGAGATGCCAGGGATTGAACCTGGGACCTTCTGCTTCCCAAGCAGATATTTATTTGTTTGTTTGTTCTATTGATTCGATTTTTAGCCTGTCCTTCCCGCAGAACAGACTCAGAATATTTCCCTCCCCCCAACACTTTCTGATGAACCTGAAGTGGGGAGAAGGCCTCCAAACCGTGGGATCCCCTGCCCCCACCTGGGGATTGACAGCCCTACTCTGTATTCTGGAGATCAATTAGGGCTGCCAAATCCAATTTAAGAAATATCTGGGGACTTTGGGGGTGGAGCCAGGAGACATTGGGGGCGGAGCCAAGAGCAAGGGTGTGACAAGCATCATTGAACTTCAAGGGAGTTCTGGCCATCACATTTAAAGGGACTGCACAAATTTTTAAATGCCATCCTTCCATAGGAAATCATGAAGGATAGGGGCACCTTTTTTGGGGCTCATAGAATTGGACCCCCTGGTGCAATCTTTTTGAAACTTGGTAGGTATTTTGGGGAGAGGCACTAGATGCTATACTGAAAATTTGGTGCCTCTATCTCAAAAAACAGCCCCCCCGAGCCCCTGATACCTGCGGTTCAATTCCCCATCATTCCCTATGAGAATCGTTCATGGAGGTGCATGATGGCTCTGGGGGCGGGGCTTCCCCCACCGGCCAGCTGGCTGGGAGAGGGGGGAAGCCTGTAAAACCAGGGGACCCCCCTCTGGGACCTGGGGATTGGGAAGCCTAAGATCAATTGTAATTCTGGGAGATCTCCAGGCCTCACCTGGAAGGTTGGTAGCCCTATGTTCAGCCCATTACACTAAAACGAAATGCAGTCGACAAGATCCACCCCAGTGAGGTTGATTGTGACACAGAGAAAGTGTTGATGGTCCACATTCAGGGCCCTTAATTTATGCATGTCTGCAATGATATCTACCCAAATATTCATCCTTTGAAATGCGTGGTTCATTTCTGAGCTTCTCCCAGGATGGGCCCAAATTACAACAAGCAGAGATGAGTTACTTGGGCAGATATAGGCTAGGCATTCAACAGTTCCACTCCATAAAAGTGCCTACCAATAATTCTTCCGCCTTCAACGCCAAGGCCACGTAAAGCTTGTTAACAGCTATATCACGGAAAAAGAGTTCCACCCCATTGGGCCTTTTATGTAACTTTAATGCTCAGGGAAGACGCCGGTGAAATATATCAGCTTATGCTTATGTTCCGGTTATCATGCTGCAGAGAAGTTATTGGCTAAAATAAAAGGCCAAGTGTCTTATATATGGTTTGCTTTTTTACAGGATACTTGAAATGGAATATCTGAGTTTAATTAAACCAAAATATAATCATTCAAGTCTTAGCCTTTTATTGTCCGCTGATTTGATGTTGCAAGCCAATGACTTTCCTTTAGGATTCATCACACAGTGCAAAGTTCATGCTTTGGCAATGGGCTTCTCAGGCATGCTGAAATAGGATGCTGGGTGCAGATTTGCCAGTCCCCAGATCCCATCAGGGGATTCCCTGGTTTTGCAGGATCCTCCTGACTGCCAGTCAGCTGGTTGGTGTGTGTGTGTGTGCGGGGGGGGGGGGGGGATCTGCACTGCAACAGCCATCATGTGACTTGAATTTCATTTAATTTTTAGATTTATAGCCCACCCTATCCTGCAAGCGGGCTCAGGGTGGCTTACAACAACAAGACAAGAGTGTTTAAATAATATCATAAAAACAGGCATAATAAAAGAGGAGCAGCACAAAAACCAGACATTACAAAACAGACATAGGCAGCAAACAGCATGCGCTGATGGCTAACAGCATAACATAAAACCATGACGGTGAAATGCTGGGGGAAGTGGTGACTTTCAAAGGATGCCCGCTGGATTAATTAAAAAGCCTGGCGGAAGAGCTCCTTCTTACAGGCCCTGTGAAACCTTGATAAGTCCCGCAGGGCCTGGATCGTCAGCGGGAGCTCATTCCACCAGGTAGGGGCCCAGACTGAAAAGGCCCTGGCCCTCATTGAAGCCAGACGGGTGTCTTTAGGACCAGGGACTATGAGAAGATGTTGGACAGCAGACCTCAGAGCCTAGGGGGTTCATATGGGGAGAGGCGGTCCCGAAGATATGTCGGCTTTATATCTTGGCAGGCTAAAAAGAAGCCTGCAAACTGCCTGTGTTTTGGGACTTTGTGTGTGCCTTTAAATCTCAGCAGCAGGAAAGCTGGGGATGGGGATGAGCAGGCAGAGCCACCGGTATGTGAAGCTGTGAGAAAGGTAGAGAGCAGAGTCCCTCTGTTTTGCATTTGCTTCAGAAGTAATTTCTATAGTAGAATGGAGAGGAAAAAGTCAGTTAGAACCTGATTGTGGGATGGAGGAAAACTCCACCCCCTAGGCTGCTCTCCTTTCCTGTTCCTGTCTGAAGAAACTGGTTGAAATACAGCAGATTGTTACATTCAGCAACTCTAGTGAGTAAATTGCCCCAGTGAGATCATAAAAGTGTGGGCTTGCAAACTCTGTTTATTTCGACTGCTTTGCAAGTGTGTGTGTGTTTTCCCTTTAAAAAGCTACGCTTGGAAATGTTGCAGAACCCTGACAAGGGGACTTGTGGGGGTATGACAAACTTCACTTTCATTTAATGAAAGTGCAGTTGCCAGGGTAGGCAAAAAAAAAAAAAAAACAAAGAGGATGAAGAAATGAAGACTGTATTCAGGGGAACTGCACTGCTGTATTTTTATTCCTTTAGGAAATGGAGAAAGTTGCCTAGCTCCACCCCCAAAGTCCCCAGATATTTTCTGAGTCAGACCTGGCAACACTAGTGGGATTAGATATCTCCGAACTGATCCTGCAGAGATCTAGAGAAGGGCTCCCCAACATTTTTGGGCCTGCAGGCAGTTTTGAAATCCTGATGGGTGCAGCCACAAAATGGCTGCCTCAAAATGGCTGCCACAGGAGCGGATGCCAGGCACAAAATGGCTGCCATAGCTTACATTCATTCACAGAGTTATGATCCTTATGCTGCATTGGCAGGGCACAGCCAACCATTTTTTAAAAAAAAAAATCTGCACAGCCAATCAAATCTCCAATGGCCAATCAAAAGTATTTATGGGCAAAAAAAACCCCACCTGGTCCCACCCGCTGTCTAAAAACACTTGGCAGGCACTAGGAAAGGAACTCCCGGGCACCTGTCTGGGACCCCTGTTCTAAAATGTTATATCTAACACTGAAGGTGATTATTGAGGCAAGACGCCACACCACAAAATTTGTTCTGAACAAAGCCAACCACAGCGAATCACACTGCTCCCTAAATATTTGCTTGGAAATTTCACCAAGCACTGTCGATACCACCACGCAGTCTCGAAAAAAGCACACACAAAGCCAACTTGGGTTAAAAATAAAACAATGTCAGGAGCCTTGCTCACACACTGTGATTGCAGAATGTATACCTTCCTGCCACTGGCTTCCCGCTGAGAATAAACACTCTTTGGTAAATAGGCGTTGCAAGACTGTAGTTAAAAGCAAAAAGAAAAACCACAAAACCCCTTTGACCAGAGAAACAGCGGAGGGAAAAGAAGTGTGTGGACATCGCCAGAAATAATGTACTTGGAGCTCGCAAACCTACTTGATATCAGCCTCATCCACACGCAAAGTGAGCACACATTTATCCTGCATATTTGGGTATAAAGCTGTTTATAAGAAAGAGCCAGTGTGTATTGACATTACAAATGGAACTGTGGGGGAGTGGTGCATAGATAAATGTAGGGTTTAAAACCACATGTTCTACATGCGTGGAATGTAATATGGGGCGTATTCGACACATTTTTAAAACATCAAGCAGGCTATTCAAGACTCTTAAGATTCTCTGATGCGAACTGATTTCTTTTTGCTTTTTTCCCTGTATTTTATATTATAAAATTTGCCTTTACTGGAATTGTCAAAATCATTAGATAATAGCAAAAGACTTATACTATAACATTTTAAAATGGATTATATACAGTTTAGACAAAATAATACGGGGCAATTTATGTAAAGAAAATATTGCAGAATCATTCTTGTGTTTTTTGAAAGCATTTTATGTCCCATACCAAACCTTTAATGGCATAACAGATTCAGATAAAAATACACAGAATATAAAAATTTAAACATTGGAGATAAAATCAAAATGAAACCGAGCTTACAGATGCATTCAAACATGGTCAGAATTAAATTTAAGGATGTCAGCCAGAAATTTTGCCACAGCCTCACTAACCACCCCCTCAGTATCACTCAATAAATAACAGGGTGGCAGAATAGACAAATCTGGGGGAAAAGAAAGCTTGCCAAATAAATCTTTGTGGAGGTTATGGTAATAATAATAATAATAATCAATCAAGAACAAACAATAAAAAAGAACAATCAAGCAATATACGCTGGATTGAGTCAGGAGTATTCACTCCACAGGAGCAAAGTCTGTCGGCTAAAGGGACTCGCTGATATCTCCCTTGTAAAACTTTGGAGGGAAACACATTTAGTCTAGCCAACATAAATGCCCTGCAATGACACGGAGTGGTTAAGTCTGATAGATAATTGGGCATTTTGCCACAGAAAGCATAGAGACCTAAGGAAGCTGGAGAGCAAATATAAGGGTCAGTTGGCCGTAATTTCGTTTCCTCCGATTCCCACAGTCTCAATTTAATACATCTGAAGATATATGACTCATCAGAGGTAGAAAAATCATCTACCTCTAACCCCAATTGATTGAGTTTGGACAGAAGCACTGCTGTCCAGGATGAAATATATGGGTCTCTTTTCATACGATCAAGAAGGCTGTTGGGATCTGTTCTAAAGTGAATTTTGAGCCAGAATTTAAACTCTGCAATCCAGGCTTTTGTCTCCACCAAAGACTGACCCACTTCAGAGCAGAGAGCAAAGTAGGACACACATTTTGGCAAACCAAGAATTTGTCTAAAGAATGAGGCTTGAATGCCCTCCACTTTCCTGGTAAAAGCTGAGATCCCATATAGGGATACCATAGAGAGTTTGGGCAAGCGTTTTGGCTTTGAACACTTTAATAGCTGCAGGAACTAATTGGTTGCCCCTTGCAAAGAAAAACTGTTTAATTTGAGCCGCTGAACATTTAGCCAAGTTGACGGTGTTGTTACGATGTGGAACCCAGCTTAAGCATTTTATGTCAAATAAGGTCAGGATGTATTGTGCTTTTATTTTTTATTTTTCTCTTCTCTTTAACCCCCCCCCCCCATTTTTTTCTAAAACGAATCAAATTTTTGAAAACTGTAAAATAATAATAATAATAATAAAATAAAATAAAGCCTCAAGTGCACACCGCACACGGATTGCCGGTGCATCCCCCGTCACTTGCAA
Organism: Heteronotia binoei; assembly: GCF_032191835.1. Classification (NCBI taxonomy): domain Eukaryota; kingdom Metazoa; phylum Chordata; class Lepidosauria; order Squamata; family Gekkonidae; genus Heteronotia; species Heteronotia binoei. Next base: position 62,803,949 of record NC_083236.1, on the reverse strand, counting down.
ACAGAGCTACTGAGTCAAGGCACTGGTCCATTGGGCCCGGTTTGTCTCCTTTAATTGGCATCAGTTCTAGAGTCACAAGCAGGGATTTTTTTCGGCCAGAGCGCAACGGAGCAGCTCTGGCTGGCCGGACCCATCATACGGCAGCCACATGCTCCCAGGCCAGGAGGTGTGGCCTAACATGCAAATGAGCTCCTGCTGGGCTTTTTCTACAAAGAAAAACACTGGTCGCAAGACTTATCCCCCCCTCCACCACCACCATCACCACATCATTTAAACGAGAGACTGAACTGGGGATCTTCTGCCACTGAGCCATGGCCCTTCCATCTTCAATTCTCTTGTTGGTCTCCAGTTTTGATTCTTTGTCGCCTGCCCTGTTTGTACACTTCTTTGAAATGTTTGACCTCACTTCTCTTTTTTGGGAGGGGGAGCACGACCGAAACGTTGGAACTTCCTTCCCGAAGAGATTTTGTCTGTCTCCCTCTACCACTGTCTTCCGCAGAGAGTGAAAACATATATGTAATTTACAATACAAAACTGGGGAAAGCAGCGGTCGTTCTCAAATTGCCTGGATGTCAAATTTGGAATGGCATTGTTGTTAGGAAACAATGTTTATGACCAGCGCAATGGAAGGCGTCACCGTTACTTGACTCCCGCCAAAGTTATATACTTAAAATACTAACATTTAAAGGTACCCTTAAACCATAAGAACCTATATTCATATTCTACTTTTTTCTAGTACTATCATTATCAAAAAATTGTCCAATATCCTTTTATATTCCATTCTTCTTCTACATAACATCTAAACTTTTCCCACTCCTTTTCATACACTTCCAAATCATAGTCTCTTAAGATTCTTGTTAGTTTGTCCATCTCACCATGTTATAACTTTTACAATCCAATCCCATTTTTCTGGTATTTTTTCTTGCTTCCATAACTGCGCATACAATGTCCTAGCCGCTGAAAGCAAGTACCAGATCAAAGTTCTATCTTCTTTTGGAATTTTTTCCATTTGTAATCCCAATAAAAAAGTCTCTGCTACTTTCTTAAATCAGAAATATATATATACCATCATATTATATATCTGATTGTCCTTCTCCTGCTATTTTCCTAAGAGGTTCTTCTACCAAATGATCACATTTCGAACAACAGAGGGCAGAAAGCAGTTGACCCATCATTAGAATTGGGCAGAGGGCAGCAGCATGACACTTTTTGAATTATCTGAAACAACTATGCACTTTCATTCTCAGAGAGAAAGTCTGCTAAAAAAAACTTGATGTTTGGGGGATGGATCCTAGGGAGGGCAGGGGAAGGGGGAGACCTCTCTGGGGATTTGATGACAAAGAGTTCACATAAACATATGAAGCTGCCTTGTACTGAATTAGACCTTGGATCCATCAAAGTCAGTATTGTCTACTTAAAATTTGGGCACCGCATTTTAAGAAGGATCTAGACAAGCTGGAACGGGTCCAGAGGAGGGTGACGAAGATGGTGAGGGGTCTGGAGACCAAGTCCTATGAGGAAAGGTTGAAGGAGCTGGGCATGTTTAGCCTGGAGAGGAGGCGGCTGAGAGGTGATAGGATCACCATCTTCAAGTACCTAGAGGGCTGTCTTCTAGAGGATGGTGTGATGCTACAAAGAATATACAGTGTACAAAGAAATATATTCAACACATGCATACAATCTTAGATATACTGGCACAATCTTTGTTACAAAATTTCTTTCCAAACAATCAGTTTCTTTACTCAAGCAGTCTCTTAATGATGCTCACTGTTGTCTTCAGATGAACATATATTCTTGAAAAGTAGCCTTAAAATAATTCCACACAAGTAGCTTCAAATTATAATTCCACACAACACAATTTTTGGATTTTGAAGCGCGTTTCAGTCCGTATAGCCCTTTGTCAGGTAAGTTCTATCCCTTCAAGATAAAACTCTATTCATATACTCATTCCAAAAACATATAAAGAGAAGTTTATATATAGCTTCCTTTCGGGGTCCAGATTAACAAATTTATTCAGTTTTAACAGCTCCACATGATTCAGAGTTTGGGTCTTATCCCTCTATCCGGTTTGACGCAAGATGGAAACAAATAGAGACAAATGGGGACCTTCAATAACAGGAAGGGAAGGCTGAACCACTTTTGAAAGCCGCTCCCTTGTCTTTATTAATTGGGAACCATCTCTTTTAGCCCTTTCAGAAGAAACTTGATTAAGAACATTAATCCTTTGTTAGGGATTAACGGTATTTTTTTAAAAATGTTATCACATTCTGGCATTTCGGTCACATTTATTTTCCTCGCTGTGCTTCAAGCGAGATAACTTTATTCCGTTTCACACTAGCTTTTAGTCTGCATTGTCAAACAAAACAAAATAAAAATCCCTTTTGCAGATACTGCACGATGCTTACTTGTTCCAGAAGAGTCACTGTGTTAGTTCTGGAAAAAACAACACAAAGAAAGGAATCTAGCACAGCGGAGATCAGCTAAAACTGTCAACTTCTATAGGCAACGGACAATTTATCACGTTGCAAGCAAGTTCTCAAGTTTCTCTGGGCAAGCAAGCACCCTGACGCAAGCGGTGATTTTTGGCACAGGTAAGAAGGTAGGATTGCCAGTTCCAGGTGTGGCCTGACCAACTATCTCCAGTCAGCTGAGAACAGTTCCTCTAGAGAAAATTGCAGCTTTGGAGGGTAGCTCCTATGGTGTCACAACCTTATTGAACTCCTGTAGCCTTCAAAACTCGATTCACTTGCTTAAAAAAAAAAAAAGGTAGTCCCCTGTGCAAGCACCAGTCATTTCTGACTCTGGGGAGATGTTGCTTTCACAACGTTTTCACGGCAGATTTTTTACGGGGTGGTTTGCCATTACCTACCCCAGTCATCTACACTTTCCCCCCAGCAAGCTGGGTACCCATTTTACCGACCTCAGAAGGATGGAAGGCTGAGTCAACCTGAAGCCGGCTACCTGAACCCAGCTTCCGCCGGGATCTAACTCAGGTCATGAGCAGGGAGCTCTGACTGCAGTACTGCAGCTTTACCACTCCGTTTTTCTTTCATCCAGCTTACTACCTGATCCTTTTAACTCGAGGTGCTGGGGATTGAACTCATGACCCTTCAGCATGCCAAGTGGATACTCTACCACTAAGCCACAACCACAACTCCCCCCCCCCCTTTCATCTGCCCTGCCGTCTCAAGCAGAGGTCTTTCACATCAGAGATTCTCTGATCCTTTTAAGAGGAGATGCTGGGGATTGAACTTGGGACTTTCTGCATTTGAAGATGGTGCGCTGCCATTGAGCCACAACTCCTAATAAGTTGATCGTTACATATTTTATACTTCCTCTATGTGTGTATGTGTGTATTGGTGTGTGTGTGTGTGATGCCCGCTGTCTCTGAATGATGCCTTTCTTTCTCTTTCTCTACTCTTTATTCTTGTGATAATATCTGAACTTCAGTTTACCTGATGATAGAATGCAAGTAAATAGTCAAATAAAACACAATCTCTGCTTCAGAGAGAGCCAGAAATATGCATACATAAATGCCACAAGAGAACGTGGGATTCCAAATGCAATTTGACAGGAAATAACCTCTAATTTATACAGGGCCTGAGCGTCCCCTTGCCCGACTCCCATGTAGCTTACACATTCTTCCATTTTTCTTTCATCCAGCCCGTTCTGTGATCATATCAGTCAGCAAATGCATAACAAATGACCTTCAAAATCCCCCAGCAACGGAGAGCAATAACTTTTATTGGGCCAATAATATTAACAGCCTAATTTCAAAAGCACAATGGTGTTTGTAAAGATGAATGGGAGATAACCTGAATATTCGTCTCTCTCTCTCTCTTTTAAAATCCTAATAGTAGATCATCTAGCCATGAAACAGAATCATGATTGTTTAAAAAGAAAGTTCACCGGAGGTTCATAGTCATTTAAGAACATAACAGCCTTTTTGCTGGAGCACAGGCGAGGACAACTAGTCCAACACCCTGTTCCCCATACTGGTTAATCAGTTGCCTTTTGGCCGGGGTCATTTCATAGAAAAAAAGAGGTGCCGGAGCTCACTGGCACAACTCATTTGCATATGTCGCACACCCCTGACATCACCAGAAGGTGTATTAAATTATATCAATTTAGCAGTGTACTTAGGGGTCCCAACCCTCCCGCCCTAGCGGGGGACCCCAGGTTTTCCAGCCTCTTCCCCCGCTCCCCAAAAAAACGGAAGTGGGGGGAGAGGGGGGAAATGGCACCAAGCAGCGTGGCGAGCCACCCCATCTCGGAGCAGCAACGCCGCTGCGCGGCTGCCGCCTCTTCTCCGAGGATCCCAGCTCAAGCCAGTTCTGGGGGCCCGAGAGGCCGCGCTCTTCACTGGCCCCGGGGAACTCAAGCCGCCGCTGCCGCCGCCGACTGGAGCCAGGGGAGGAGAGCGCCTGCCCGCAGAAGAGATGGTGCAGGTAAGAGTCCTTCGGGCGCGCAGCTCGTCCCAGGAGAGCCTGCTTGGTGTGCTGTGGAGCGGCCGGAGGCCTTGGGTGGGGCCGGGCGAGGGCGTGGGGCGGACAGGCCGCCGCAGCTGCAAGTTTTAGAAGCAGGGCAGGGCAGGGCAGGCCAGGTAGAGGATCCCCCGGGGAAAGGACGGGCGGCTGCGCAGCGTGGTGAGCCGCCCCATCTCGGAGCGGCAACGCCGCTGCGCAGCTGCCGCCTCTTCTCCGAGGACCCCAGCTCAAGCTAGTTCTGGGGGCCCGAGAGGCCGTGCTCTTCACTGGCCCCGGGGAACTCAAGCCGCCGGTCCTCACGTGAATGAACTTAACAAGGAATGCTAGTCAGCTGTCTACAGCATAAGGGGGGGAAAGCTATTTTTAATTATGCCATGAACTTCAGGGGCCACTCAGTTTGGATAGCTATTTTTCTATTGAATTCTAATGATGTGTTTGCAAAACTGATGTCCATAATTAGTGGTTGGCTAGTTAGTTAACTAGTGGTTTTAATGTTTTAATTTTCTAACTATGTATATTCTTATTATATTTAAAATTTGGAGTTCAGTTATGCTTGTCACACCCTTGTTCCTGGCTCCGCCCCTAATGTCTCCTGGCTCCACCCCCAAAGTCTCCTGGCTCCACCCCCAAAGTCCCCAGATATTCCTTGAATTGGACTTGGCAACCCTAAGTGTACTAGAATAATAGAATTACAGAATCGTAGAGTTGGAAGGGACCTCCAGGGTCATCTAGTTCAACCCCCTGCACAATGCAGGAAACTCACAAACACCTCCCCCTCAATTCACAGGATCTTCATTGCTGTCAGATGGCCATCTAGCCTCTGTTTAAAAACTCCAACGAAGGAGAGCCCACCACCTCCCGAGGAAGCCTGTTCCACTGAGGAACTGCTCTAACGGTCTGGAAGTTCTTCCTAATGTTGAGCCAGAAACTCTTTTGATTTAATTTTAACCCGTTGGTTCTGGTTCTACCTTCTGGGGCCGCAGCAAACAATTCCACACCATCCTCTATAGGACAGCCCTTCAAGTACTTGAAGATGGTGATCATATCGCCTCTCAGCCGCCTCCTCTCCAGGCTAAACATGCCCAGCTCCTTCAACCTTTCCTCATAGGACTTGGTCTCCAGACCCCTCACCATCTTTGCCGCCCTCCTCTGGACCCGTTCCAGCTTGTCTATATCCTTCTTAAAATGTGGTGCCCATATACTAAATTATATCTAGTGTACTAAACTATATCAATCGAGCACATCTGCCTTAAAATGCTTCTTCAATCATCATTGTCATAATAAAACCTTACTCTCATCATATTTTTAAAATTGCTTTCTCCTATTTGGCCACAGTGGCTTGATGCAGATTTCCATCTCTCTGCTTGATAGGTTTTGGTTGTTTCCCCATCTTTTGTATATGTGTGGGGGGATGTTAGAAAGTTTGTCAAATCCTAGAGTTCAGCAAAATTCTCACAGGGGGTTGACCAATGGACCCCAGAAGCAAGGGGTTTTTTTTTGGGGGGGGGTAAGAAAGAAAGAGCACAATAAAATTTAGTGATTCCAAAGCTCTGCTCTTTTGAGCTTCCACCCAAAATGAGGCCTGCCTGCAGGATTAACAAGTCCTCCACTGCGGAGGTAGATCCCCAGGTCCCAGTGCCCTCACAGAGCCAGTTTGGTGTAGTGGTTAAGTGTGCAGACTCTTATCTGGGAGAACCGGGTTTGATTCCCCACTCCTCCACTTGCACCTGCTGGAATAGCCTTGGCAGAGGTTGTCCTTGAAAGGACAGCTGCTGTAAGAGCCCTCTCCAGCCCCACCCACCTCACAGGGTGTCTGTTGTAGGGGAGGAAGGTAAAGGAGATTGTGAGCCGCTCTGAGACTCTTCAAAGTGGAGGGCGGGATATAAATCCAATATCTTCTTCTATCTTCTTCTTCACATCCACAGACCAATTGGCTGGGGGGCGGAGAGGGGGCGCTTACCAGTAGTGGAGGGAAGTCTAGGCTGTCCTCACTGGTGATGGAGCTATGTCACTTCCTGTGGCATTATCACATCACTGGTGACACTCTGGTGTTTGGGCAAAAAACTCTGTGGTAAAAATGGCTTTTATCACAGAGTTTCCCCCCACATATCAGAGTGTCCCTCCCATTTCTATGAAGTCCCCCTGTCCCCTATTAGTTGCCAGGGGGTAGGCAGATCCCCTCTCCCCATATGTGCCCCATTGAGCCTGGCGTTCTGTAGATCAACGTCTCCTAGAGATCCCCAACCCAAAAGACCTCCGACTAGCCTTGACTAGGACCAGGGCTTTCCTGGCCCTGCCCCCAGCCTGGTGGAATGAGCTTTCCTTAGGTTAGAGTCCTGCGGGACCTTTTACAATTCTACAGGGTCTGCAAGATAGAGCTCTTCCACTGGGCTTTTGAACGAGGCAGTGGGCATCACCTATCCATGTCGCTTTCTCTGTAAAGGAGCTTCATTATATTTATTTGTCATTCATTTATCTATCAGATTTATATCTCGCCCTCCCCTAATGGGCTGAGGGTGGACTCCGTCCCTCAAAAGTTGGAGATAAATTATGCCTCACTGGATTGCTTAGAATATACGGTGACTAATTTGGGCCACGGTCATTGTATTTCGATTACGGTTGTAGATTTTTGATAGTTTTATGAGTTATTTATACGAACGCACGGCCATGTGGCATCCCACCTGAGCCCGCTCACGGGAAAGGAAGGCTAGAAATCAAATCTCCTTATATTAGCAGCTAAAATTTTAATAGCGCATCACTGGAAGTCAAAGGTAATGCCTACAAAAAGACAATGGTTCCTGAAGGTCTGGGACATAATAGCAATGGATAAGATAGCAAACACAATTCGGCAATCAGAAGTTTTAGAAAACGGAAAAGACAATGACACGTTTGTGGGAAAATGGTATCATTTCTTTAAGTTTGTACAAGAACAACAAAATGTTTCATGTCAACTGCCAGAAAAATATATAGACTTTGTATTCTATTAAGTCTCTCCACATAATATTGTAAGCATAATGGGATGGCTAAAGTTATAGATATTGTAATAGTTGTATGTGTTGGATTGTTATTGTTATATTAATATTAATAAATTTACTTAAAATTGAAAAAAAAAATCAATCAGTTGCTCAAGAGGCAATTCTGTCAGTTAGAAGTGAGATTTCTGTGAATACAGAGATCTCATTTCGCCATCATGGAGCTCAGTCGCAGTACCGATCTCCAAGCGGGGCCTAGAGATCACCACGAATTACAGCCGACCTCCAGATCACAGGTATCAGTTTCCCTGGAGAGACGACTGCTATGGAGGTGTAAGGTCCATGACATTATACTCTGCAAAGGTTCCTCCTCGAACCCTACCTTCCGCAGGTTCAACCCCCAAATATCCAGGGATCTCCCAATCAGGAAGTGGCAACCCTAGTGCTTAGCCATTTATGAATTCATATTTCATGAATCTTTCTAATTTCCTTTTAAAGATATTCCTTTTAAAGATATTCTTTTTTAGGAACACAGTTCCGGCTGGCTTGGCGTCGGGGGTGTGTGTGACCTAACATGCAAATGAGTTCCTGTTGGGCTTTTTCTACAAAAGAAAAGCCCTGAAGACATCTAAGCTGAGTGAGTGGCAAAAGTTACATATGCCTTGTGTGAAGGAGAGCCAGTTTGGTGTAGTGGTTAAGTGTGCGAACTCTTATCTGGAAGAACCGGGTTTGATTCCCCACTCCTCCACTTGCAGCTGCTGGAATGGCCTTGGGTCAGCCATAGCTCTTGTAGGAGTTGTCCTTGAAAGGGCAGCTGCTGTAGGAGCAATCTCAGCCTCACCCACCTCACAGGGGGTTTGTTGTCGGGGGGGGGGAGAGGTAAAGGAGATTGTGAGCTGCTCTGAGACTCTGAGATTCAGAGTATAGGGTGGGAAAGAAATCTAATATCTTCATCTTATTTTTGTCAAACCTGAATCTACTGCCTATCACCTTCACTGAATACCTTTGAGTTCTAACGTTTCAGGAGAAGGAGAAACAAAGCTCTTTCTGTTTTCATCCCCCAAATATGAATAATTTAAAACAAAAACAAATTATCCTATATTCCCAGAGTTAACTCTCCCCCCCCCTTTATAAAAACATATTTTTGCATTATACGTACAATTGGTATATGACACTTCCACACATGAATCTCCACGTTAATGGATGAGTGCTTTTTGGCAATAATGACACCAGTATCTATTTCTATAGAGAATGTCAATGCTTCCCCTGCCACCTCCTCGAGGAAGATCACAATTAAAACAATAAAAGGGATCCGAGACAACAAAAAAAATGAGCCGGGGAAGGGGGAACTGGGAGAAATGACACCATCCTCTTCTGTTGGCCGAAAAGCGAGTCTTGATTCAGTCTGTCACCTGGTGCCAAGTTGAAGAAGATGAAAAAGATATTGGAGTTATGTCCTGCCCTCCACTCTGAAGAGTCTCAGAGCGGCACACAATCTCCTTTCCCTTCCTCCTCCACAGCAGACACCCTGTGAGGTGGGTGGGGCTGGAGAGGGCTCTCACAGCAGCTGCCCTTTCAAGGACAACTTCTGCTCGAGCTATGGCTGACCCAAGGCCATTCCAGCAGGCACAAGTGGAGGAGTGCAGCATCAAACCCGGTTCTCCCAGATAAGAGTCCACACACTTAACCACTACACCCAACTGGCTTTTTCAACCACCCTTTCAAGGACAACCTCTGCGAGATCTATGGATGACCCAAGGCCATGCTAGCAGGTGCAAGTGGAGGAGTGGAGAATCAAACCCGGTTCTCCCAGATAAGAGTCCGCACACTTAACCACTGCACCAAACTGGCTCTCCTTGAGAACATGCCTCCATCCCCACATCTACCTATTAAAATGCTCAGCCACAAAATCGCTGCTGGCTTACTGGTGACCCATTTTTGATTTCTCTGCAGATTATTTGCCAGTTTTATTGGGAGGCGGGGAGTGGGGGGGGAAGGGGAGAAACCTCCTCTTGAATATTCAAACTTTTTTCTTCAAGCTCTAACTATGGTGGAGATTAGCCGGGATCAGCAGTTTCGGGCTACATGCAAATTCCTCCAAAGTCCCAAGGGCGAAGCGAAAGGTGTCGGATGGCCACTCCTGCTCCGATAAGAGGGCAATGCCTGGTGGAAATTCATCTCCCAGGCCCAGCGAGCCAACTTCAAAAGCCACAGGTCAATATTCGGGGAGGACGTCAAGAGCTAAGCCCTCAAGCAACCGTTTACCGGTTTATCAAGAGGGATTTTTTTAAAAGGAAGAAAAAGAAGCGGCTGAACCAATTTTCTCTCTTCTTAATTAATCTCCCCTTTAAAAGAAAAAAAAAATGTCTTCCAGCCCTTTTGGCTCCTGCAGCGAAAGCTACCATAATAACATGCCGGAAGGTTTCTCTCTCCCCTCTTCGCTTCCTTCACAAACGTACTTCGAATGATTAAAAAGTATGTAATGAGAACTCTGGGCAATATTTCTCCATCTGTTTCCACCAGGGCTTTTTCTTTTTTTCTTTTTTTTGTAGCAGGAACTCCTTTGCATATTAGGCCACACACCCCTGATGTAGCCAATCCTCCAAGAGCTTACAGGGCTCTTCGTACAGGGCCTACTGGAAGCTCCAGGAGGATTGGCTACATCAGGGGGGTGGGGCCTAATATGCAAAGGAGGTCCTGCTAGAATTCCTTACAGGGCTCTTCGTACAGAGCCTACTGGAAGCTCCAGGAGGATTGGCTACATCAGGGGGGTGGGGCCTAATATGCAAAGGAGGTCTTGCTAGAATTCCTTACAGGGCTCTTCGTACAGGGCCTATTGGTAGCTCCAGGAGGATTGGCTACATCAGGGGGGTGGGGCCTAATACGCAAAGGAGGTCTTGCTAGAATTCCTTACAGGGCTCTTCGTACAGGGCCTACTAGGAGGATTAGCTGCATCAGGGGTGTGTGGCCTAATATGCAAAGGAGTTCCTGCTACAAAAAAGCCCTGGTTTCCACGATGAAGCACACTACTTTTAAGGATTTCACCGGCCAGTGTGGTGACTACCTTATCTCCAGAGATATATATATATAATGATGTATATATATATTTAAAAAGTCCACAGAGGCAATTTCCTTTTTTCTTAAGTCAATGTCATAGAAGGTGCTGGTTCAGTCTACTGGGAAGCAAACAGAACGAAGGACCACCTGAAGATCTCCAAGGGGAAGGGGCGAACGTCGGCTGGTCCATGTAGATTCTTAGACGTGCAGAAAATTTCTGTTTTTTTCCTGCATAAGAGCCAAACGAGATATCCGGAAATCCAGAATCCGTTTTCGCCTTCCGGGCTTTCTCTAAGCTCCGATTGTGACATGGCACTTCTCACTAAGACCCATAGCTTCAGTTTTTTGACAGTTCCAGATAGGTTACTAATGTTGCGGCAGGATTTCTGAACTGAAACTTTATTCTCAGATGGAGTGGATTTTGACTGAACAGCGGCATGCAGGGAAAGGGAGCTGAAGGGTTTGGGGAAAGCACAGAACTTGGCAGGGGTACAATGCCCTAGACCAGGGGTGTCAAACTCATTTGTTTTGAGGGCCGGATCTGACAAAAATGAGACTTTGTTGGGTTGGGCCATGTTGGGTTGGGTCGAGCCATGTCAGGCCGGGCCATGTGTGTACCTATTTAAGATTAGATAGCAGAGATATACATTTTATAAAGGACACAGACAAACACAAATATATATATTTAAAAAAACCCTTAAAATATGCTTAAAACATTAGCATTTGTTAGTCTTAAAGATGATTTCTTTGTATTTCTCCCATGAGATCCAGGGAACTGGGCAAAGGAAGCTCTGGCTCTTTCCTTCCTTCTCCAAGGGACTGGGGTGAGCCTCAGCCAATAGAAGGAAGAGAGGCTTGGTTCAACAGCTCTGCTGCACAACTGAGAGTGCGTCACAAAGCAAGCTACTCCTCCCCCCCTTCCTCCCCAAGGGAGGATCCTCAGGCAATGGAGAAAATAGAGGTTTTGCTCTGTAGATCCTGTGCAGCTGAGCAAGCCTTGCAAAGCAAACTGTGATGCAGAAGGAAACAAGAGAGAGGGAGAAGGAAGCAAATGACAGCCAGTTGCTCAGGGATCTGATAGGAGCCCTCCAGGGGCCTGATTCGGCCCCCAAACTGCATGTTTGACACCCCTGCCGTAAAGTTCACCCTCCACAGCTACAATTTTCTCCAGAGGAAATGACCTCTGTAGTCAAGAGATCAGTCATAACTCCGGAAGAACTCCAGTCATCACCTGGAGGTCTTTTTCAACCACACGGAATGAACACAGTCAAAGGCTGGTAATTAGGAAATACCTGTGTTCCAAAATTTTACTCACTAAGGTATTTTTTTTTTAATTTTATCACAATAAACTATTAAAAAAAATTGCTTGTTCAATTGATATTTGTTTATGAAATTCCTCATATATTTGCACAAAGTGAGAAAAATATTTTTAAGGGATTAAGACCCAAACTTTACACAAAAATAGTGTATCAATTACAAAATAATATTTACAAACATAAAAAGAATGCTAAAAAGCCCACTTAAGCCAGAAAGCCTATAACAAAGTTCTTGCTTGCTAGGTAGACCTCTTGTTGCATCCATTAATGTTGCTATGTAGACAATTCCCTCAGCGACAATGTTGCAATGCCATATTCACAGCTAAAACAAAGTTCCAATGTTCTCCAAAATAGTCAAAAATGTTGCGAGGTAGGCAGGACTCATGGACTGTATTGAAGTATAACATGTATCCTAGGTAGTCACGTGTTTCCATCTCAACTTCTTCTTGATCATAATACTTCAATTATTGGAACCAATGCTGAAATGGCTATTCATGCCGTAAGTCAATCTCTCTAGTGGCATTAGCAGTTCACCTGGAGGTCAGACCTGGTTCACTCCTAAATTAAACACTTAGAATCATAGAACCATAGAGTTGGAAGGGGCCTCCAGGGTCATCTAGTCCAACCCCCTGCAAAATGCAGGAAACTCACAAACTCACAAACACCTCCCCCTAAATTCACAGGATCTTCATTGCTGTCAGATGGCCATCTAACCTCTGTTTAAAAAACTCCAAGGAAGGAGAGCCCACCACCTCCCGAGGAAGCCTGTTGCACTGAGGAATTGCTCTAACGGTCAGGAAGTTCTTCCTATGTTGAGCCGGAAACTCTTTTGATTTAATTTCAACCCGTTGGTCCTGGTCCTACCTTCGGGGGCCACAGAAAACAATTCCACGCCATCCTCTAGATGACAGCACTTTAGGTACTTGGAGATGGTGATCCTATCACCTCTCAGCCGCCTCTTCTCCAGGCTAAACATCCCCAGCTCCTTCAACCTTTCCTCATAGGACTCGGTCTCCAGCCCCATCACCATCTTTGTCGCCCTCCTCTGGACCCGTTCCAGCTTGTCTATATCCTTCTTAAAATGTGGTGCCCATATACTAAATTATATCTAGTGTACTAAATTATAATAATCGAGCACATCTGTTCCACTGAGGAACAGCTCTAATGGTCAGGAAGTTCTTCCTATGTTGAGCCGGAAACTCTTTTGATTTAATTTCAACCCTTTGGTTCTAGTCCTGCCTTCTGGGGCCACAGAAAACAATTCTGCACCCTCCTTTATAGGACAGCCCTTCAAGTCCTTGAAGATGGTGATCATATCACCTCTCAGCCACCTCCTCTCCAGGCTAAACAGGCCCAGCTCCTTCAACCTTTCTTCATAGCACTTGGTCTCCAGACCTCTCACCATCTTCATTGCCCTCCTCTGGACCCATTCCAGCTTGTCTATATCCTTCTTAAAATGTAGCACCCCAAAATGTGGCGATCAGTCATAGCTCCCGACAATCTCCAGCCCTCACCTGGAGGTCAGTATTCCTAAGCATGGTACTGCACTGCCTCTGTAATGCAAACCACAAAACACAACTTCGCCACCTGATGCACTCGAAGCCGAGCAGTATCCCACAGAGGCTGGAAATGGACAAAGGGTGCCAATAGCTGACCCTCAATCCGTGGGAAACACAACAAATGCATCCAGAGGCTTGGCTGAAGAGCCCTGGTGGGTTTGGATGCCATCCCAGCAAAGCATGTTTTTCGGTTGCATTATTTATAACGCCTGTCCGCCCCCCCCCCCCCCCCCGAGAGTCAACCAGGCTGACATGCAATATTAAAACCAACAAGACAATTAAACAGAATTCGTGAATGCGGGACAGCATTCCAACAAAACGCATTGGGAGAGATGTTGGAACTCAATCCTAAAATGGCTGACTGACTCCATCTTAGTAATAGTAAATGTTGTTTCTGCAGTGTCATGCTGAGTCATGCTGCATCATGGTCCAGCTGTTACATGTTACTGAGGTAAGGTGGAATGACCTCACCTGTAATTAGGCTTTGTGCTGACTCACAGAGCTGATGAAACCCTGATGATTGGTATGTGTATTTAGGGAAGCTCAGTGAGCTTGCTCTGTCTGCCTGTAAGGATTGTGGGTACTGTGAGGCTCACTGTCTGGGTGGCAGCAAACACTGCTGGTGTTGGATCCTATGCTACTGTGCTTGGATCGTGCTGTGTATACTGTTATCTACTGAAGTGTGTACTGATTACTGTGTATGACCTTGGCCTGGCAACGACTCTGAATATTGGATACTATCCTGGTAATATATTCTACCATTGAATACAGTTATCTCTCTTGTCTATTAATTCCTGTGTTTGCCTGTCCCTCTCCTTCAGCTCTTCTGCTGCGTGCAAATTCTCTAACAAGAGAGGAAAACATTTTTTTTTAAATCTAAACACCTCAAAACGCTCTGCCCAAAAACAAAGTGCCAGTGATTAAAACAGCAACTCGCAGTTTAAAAAAAAAAAATGGCCAGAATGAAAACCGTGATCACCAATAAACAATAAGCAGTAGAAACAGGCAGAGGAGCCGTGAGAGAATGCGCCCGTTGCCACCATCTCTTTTCACCTTATCGATGGCTTCTGCAATATCAACCTCTGGCAAAAGCTGTCTGTAATGGTAGTAGAAAAAGTTTCGTTTGTAAGCAGAAATTTCAGCAGAGAAATGCTCTGGTGAGTTTCTCTGCTTGGGTCCTGCAATATAGAGGCACTGACAGGACAGGAAAACCAAATATTTATGTGTACATATGTTAACAGCAGCTAGAATACAATATGCAAACCACTGGAAAAAGGCTGATCCACCAAAAGAGGAACAAGTGATTGTGACAATATTCAAAATGGCAGAAATGGACATTTTAATGGATCTGCTGAGAGAAGAGAACAAACAGGACTTAAAAGGATTACGGCAACCAAAGGGATTGAAAACTGTAATGTGAAAGAGCGATAGATAGAGAAATTGTATCTTAGAATAGGTTATTGAGAACATGTCTTTTTTTTATAAAAAAAAGTATGAAGAGATTGTTAATGGAATTATAGTTTAAACCGTGAAAGCAGATAATTTGATGGAGAAACAACAATTGAAATGTAAATTTTTAGAAGAAGAAGAAAAAGATGATGATGATGATGATGATGATGATGATGATGATGATGATGATGATGATATTGGATTTATATCCTGCCCTCCACTCCGAATCTCAGAGAGGCTCACAATTTCCTTTATCTTCCTCTCCCACAACAGACACCCTGTGAGGTAGATGAAGATACTGGATTTATATCCTGCCCTCCACTCCGAAGAGTCTCAGAGCGGCTCACGATCTCCTTTATCTTCCTCCCCCACAACAGATACCCTGTGAGGTAGGTGGGGCTGAGAGGGCACTCACAGCAGCTGCCCTTTCAAGGACAACCTCTGCCAGAGCTATGGCTGACCCAAGGCCATCCAGCAGCTGCAAATGAAGGAGTGGAGAATCAAACCCGGTTCTCCCAGATAAGGGTCCACGCACTTAACCGCTACACCAAACTGGCTCTCCATTTACCCCTTCCCTACCTACTTCCCTTTTCCCAAACTTTCCTACGATTGAAACATAATAAAAATTGTTAAACCGGAATAAGGAGGCACTGATCCTTATACATACAGATCACGTTGCTAACACTGGGTTGGGGATTTCCTGGAGATTCTTTCCTCCCTTGCTTGCCGGGGCTCTCCTTTCTTGCCTCCGGTTGCTTTTGGCCGGGGAGGGTGATATGCTAATGAGTTATGCTAATGAGCTCCACCACCTATTTTTCTACAAAACAACCTCTGTTCTAATGACGCATACAGGATTATATAGATCCAAATAGGCAGCCATGTTGGTCTGAAGTAGCAGAACAAAATAGGAGTCGATTGCACCTTTAAGACCAACTTAGTTTCCTTCAGGACGTAAGTAAGTAAATTTATTTTTGTATCCCGCCCTCCCCCGCCAAAGGCAGGCTCAGGGCGGCTCTACCATGTGTGCATGCTTCCGTGTGCATGCACACTTCTTCAGACGAGTGCATGCACACGAAAGCTGACGTTCTGAAGCAAACTAAGTTGGTCTTAAAGGTGCAATTGACTCCTATTTTGTTCTACATACAGGATCATATGCAGCTTTTGAGAAAGGCAGAGGAGGAAAGGAGAGGAAACACTGTGCGTCCCTAGGAAGGCCGCGTTGTGGGAGTCATAACTCAAACAAAGAAATGATATTATTTGTAAATCCACCTCCCTATAAAGTCATCGCAAGTGCTGGACAATTAAAATCTGATTAGAACAATGTGAAACACTGCCACGATCTTCACGCTTTTTACAGTGTGAGGAGAGGACAAATTAAGGCAGTAATTGCACACGGAAAGCCCTGGACAGAAGCCAGTGCAAACACCGTGAAACAACCCGGTCTGTGTCACAACTGGTACAGCTACCAGCAGCTGTAATCTCAGATTCATCGCTTACTGACACACGCACTGATAACCACTGCAATATAGTGGTTAAGGGGTCGGAATGGGATGTGGGAAGCCCAGGTTCGAATCCCCACTCATGCCATGGAAGCTGGATGGGTGACTTTCCTACCTTATGGGGTTGTTGTGAAGATAAAATGGAGGAGAGGAGAACGATGTAAGCTGATTTGGGTCCCCCGACTGGGGAGAAAGGTGGGATAATAGATAAAGGAAATTAATCAGTCAATAGATGTGAAGTTATAGGAATGATTGTCATTTAATAATCTGGACTCAGACTGGTTCCGTTGTACATGGAATGTCGAAAACAACGACATAATAATTTGTAATTCAGCAATTTCTCTCTCCATTCTGTTCTTGAAGTTCCTTTGCAGTAGAACAGCTACTTTGAGGTGACCCATTGAATGCTTTGGAAGGTTAAAGTGTTCCCCTACAGGTTTCTCAGTTCTGTAACTCCTGATGTCAGATTTGTGTCCATTTATCCTTTGGCGGAGGGAGTGGTTTATGTTGTACTTGTTTGTCTTTATTTATATTGAGTTTCAGATGAAGTCCTCCAGTCCAGTAGTACAGCCAGGGACACCAGCAGCCAAGGCCAGGCCACAGAGAGCCAAAGGGCACAGGAGCTCACTCACAGTCTATTTGCTGAATTACAAATTATGATGAAACTTGGCACAAACACCTCCCCAGGACTGAACAGGGATATTGGTTTTTTTTATCTCATTACAGATGCTAAACCCACTCTCAAGAACTTCGAGAACAGAATGGAGAGGGGAATTGCTGAATTACAAACTATTATGAAACTTGAAACAAACACCTCCCAGGACGGAACAGAGATTTTTTTTTTTTTTTTATCTCATCACATATGCTAAACCCACTTTCACCAAGTAGGGCGATATGTCTACAGTATTACTCAAACTAGGGATATTAGCTGTTTATCTCATTACATATATTAAACCCGTCTTCTACTACATTTTAATGTATTTTTTTCCTAATGGCAAACTAGAACGATGGATATATTTATGTTACATGTTAAAAGGTAAATTATTTGGACAGGAAAAACTTCTGGAAAGAAATGCCTTCTTTTTGACCCAGGTTTATTAGCAATAGAATAATTAACAGGCATTCTCACATTCTGACATGTTACTGTTTTATGATTTCCCACGCTAATGCAACCCAGATCAAAGGTTTTCTGAATTTGTTAATTTTACTATTCTGCTATTGGATTTTAACTTTGTACCACTCGGCATTCCTAACCCCGCCAGCTATATGTGGCTCTGCTTACTGTACCTCATTCCTTGTCTGAAGCAGTGTGCATGCACATGAAAGCTTACATTCTGAATAAAACTAAGTTGGTCTTAAAGGTGCAATTGACTCCCATTCTGTTCTACTACTTCAGACCAACACAGCTGCCTATTTGGATCTATCTACATAAAGAAAGAAGTACTTTTCTCCCTTTCTCACAACACAAGAACTCGTGGACATTCAATGAAATTGCTGAGCAGTCGGGCGAGAACTGATAAAAGGAAGTACTTCACCCAAAGAGTGATTAACATATGGAATTCACTGCCACAGGAGGTGGTGGCAGCTACAAGCATAGACAGCTTAAACAGGGGATTAGATAAGCATTTGGAGCAGAGGTTCACCAGTGGCTATAAGCCATAGCATATTGTTGGATATCTCTGTCTAGTGCAGTGATGCTCTGTATTCTTGGTAGGCTTCCCAACCCCCCCACTTTGCCGGGAGACTTCTGGGTTCGCAGCTTCATCCCCCGGTCTCCAGAAATCAGGAAGCGGGGGGGGGGGGGTGGAGGGGGGGGAGAACATACCTGTAGGGTTCATGTTGGTGTAGAGCTCCTGAGCAGTTTGTAAAACGTCTGCCCCTTTAAGGCTGGGCAGAAAGGAGGAAACAGGAAGGGCTTCGGAGAATGGCCCCTCCCTTTCTTTGCTTTCGTTTTCACAGCAAGAGTTCTCCGGAAGAAGATCTGGTAAGTATTTGTGTGTGTGAGAGAGGGAGGGGGCAGGGAGGGGGATTCCCTGGTATGGAGGCCCTCCCCCCCTTTAGAAAGCGTGTGGGGGGGGAGGGAAATGTCTACTAGGCACTCTATTATTCCCTATGGAGAACAATTCCCATAGAGAATAATAGGGAATTGATCCATGGGTATTGGGGGCTCTGAGGGGGCTATTTTTTGAGGTAGAGGCACCAAATTTTTAGTATAGCATCTAGTGCCTCTCCCCAAAATACCCCCCAAGTTTCAAAACAATTGGACCAGAGGGTCCAATTCTATGAGCCCCAAAAGATGGTGCCCCTATCCTTAATTATTTCCTATGGAAGAAAGGCATTTAAAAAGGTGAGCTGTCCCTTTAAATGTGATGGCCAGAACTCCCTTGGAGTTCAATTATGCTTGTCACATCCTTGTTCCTGGCTCCACCCCAATGTCTCCTGGCTCCACCCCCAAAGTCCCCAGATTTTTCTTTAATTGGACTTGGCAACCCTAATTCTTGCTGCTGGGGGGGGCACAGTGGGAGGGCTTCTAATGTCCTGGCCCCACTGGTGGACCTCCTGATGGCACCTGGGTTTTTTGGCCACTGTGTGACACAGAGTGTTGGACTGGATGGGCCGTTGGCCTGATCCAACATGGCTTCTCTTTTGTTCTCACAGACACACACGAGGTGTGACAATATCGGAAGAACACAGGGTCAAATGGAGGGTTCCGTCTCTTGGCTTTACAACCCTATCTCCTTTCGACCCAAGCCTGCAAACATGAATAAGGTCAGAGTAACCCAGCAGGCAAACCTTGCTTTGAAAGAGAGAACTCGGTTGAATTTTCAACAATCCCCTGTTGCGTTGTCTGCCAAGGCATTTTGTGTTTGCTTGTTTGTTTAAGAGGGTTTTTTTTGAGCAGGTAGCCACTCTTTAAAGACCAAGCTATTATAACAAATGAGCTAATTAAATCCATCCAGCAGCTTGTCCATAGTGTCTACAGTTTGCCCTTTCATTGGACATACATTATGTATTATCTAATAAGGTATACATAGGGATCGCAGCTGCTGATATGCCAGTAAAGAGCATTTTGCAGGTTCGTTGATTTGGATTTGAGAAGGCCAGAAAATGTTTAACCCTGGGCAGGCAGGCTGGTATTTACTGAGGGCAGAAAGCATTACATTCTGTTTGTCAAGGCTTTTTGATTACATTTTAAAAAAAAAACCACTTTGCTCAAATCAAGATGTATTGATTGTGCTGCATCGAGAAACAGCCTATTCGTTATTACACAAAGAATCTCCCATAAACTGTCAAAGGTCCATCTCTCATATGCATATATTACAGGGAATGAAAATGAGAAGTTTTCACAGTGTGAGGTTTCAAAATTCTGTTGAATAGGCATTCCTTTTAATATAGTCTTTTATTCTGATATTCTTTAAAAGCAACAAAAAAGTAATATCTTAGATACAGTAGAGAAACCACATTAAACTATCAAGCTACAGAATTCTTGGACATTGATTCCAGAAAAAGAAGAAGAAGAAATTGGATTTATATCCTGCCCTTCGCTAACCAAAGGAGTCTCAGAGTGCCTTACAATCTCCTTTCCCTTCCTTTCCCCGCAGCAGACACCCTGTGAGGTAGGTGGAGCTGAGAGAGCTCTCCAAGAACTGCTCTTGAGCAGAACAATCTTGAGAGATCTTGTGGCTTACCAAGACCATGCTAGCAGGTGCAAGTGGAGAAGTGGGGAATCAAACCTGGTTCTCCCAGATAAGAGTCTGCACACTTAACAACTACACCAAGAAGAAGAAGAAGAAGAAGAAGAAGAAGAAGAAGAAGAAGAAGAAGAAGAAGAAGAAGAAGAAGAAGAAGAAGAAGAAGAAGAAGAAGAAGAAGAAGAAGAAGAAGAAGAGGAGGAGGAGGAGGAAATCTGCAAGGCTGCTGGGTTTTCTCCCCTTTCCTTTCTCTCTCCCCCTCCTCCCACTTGGGTAACAAAAGGCTGAGCAAATATTGCTATTGATTGATACTGGCAGCTCTTTTGGAAAGCAGACACATGTCATCTGCGCTGACAATTTATGTGTCTGTCCTCTGTTGAACATTTAACACCAGACACGCAGCATCTTCAGCATCACTCTTGTGTGGAACTGGCTCTCTCCATTGTTAGAAGGCCCAAGTTATACAACAGGTGGGATTTACGTCCAGTCAAGTGGGAGGAAAGCACTCAGACGGGGGACCTGAACTGCTTAATGCCATCAAGAGCATCAGTCGGCCAACCCATAGGGCTAAATTTACTGCACACAACTACAAGCTGTGGGAGGGGGGATTTATGACCCCCTGTGCAGGCGTGAAAGGCTCAGAAATGAAATAAGGTGAGGGTGGACAAGGAAATTCACTGACTAAGCAACCAAGAGGACTTTGAGGGTGGATTCTCATGGACAGGGCTTTTTTATTTTGAGCAGGAACGCACAGGAATGCAGTTCCGGCTGGCTAGGTGTCAAGGTGTGTGGCCTAATATGCAAATGAGTTCCTGCTGGGCTTTTCCCACAGAGGAAATTTTGGTAGAGAAAGCCCAGCAGGAACTCGTTTGCATATTAGGCCACATCCCCTGATGCCAAGTCAACTGGAACTGCATTCCTGCTCAAAAAAAAGCCCTGTTAAAGCCCCTTTGAACGCCCTGTCATTCAAACCCCTTTACAACCTACATACATTTTGCAGAGCCTCCTGAAGATCTTCAAGGAAGGGCTGCCCCCTCACCTCTTCAGGCAGCCTGTCCCACAGAGATGGAGCCATGATGGAAAAAGTCACCAGCTCTAGTCGAGGGGTGGCCAAGCAGTGTCTCCTTCACACATGTTGTGTGGCTCTTGAAGCCCCCCCGCTACCCTGCCAGCCAACTCACAGAAGGTATTTGTCTCTTTAAATCACTTCTCCAAGCCAAGCCAGCCGGCAACTTGAAGAATGCATTTAAACTTGCTTTCTTTCCACCTCTTTCGCCCTCCTTCCTCCCCTATCTATTTTTCTTCCTTCCTTCCAGTTTGGTGTAGTGGTTAAGTGCATGGACTCTTATCTGGGAGAACCGGGTTTGATTCCCCCCTCCTCCACTTGCAGCTGCTAGAATGGCCTTGGGTTAGCCATAACTCTGGCAGAGGTTGTCTTTGAAAGGGCAGCTGCTGTGAGAGCCCTCTCCAGCCCCATGCACCTCACAGGGTGTCTGTTGTGGGGGAGGAAGGTAAAGGAGATTGTAAGCCGCTCTGAGTCTCTGATTCAGAGGGAAGGGTGGGGTATAAATCTGCAATTCTTCTCCTTCCTTCCTTCCTTCCTTCCTTCCTTCCTTCCTTCCTTCCTTCCTTCCTTCCTTCCTTCCTTCCTTCCTTCCTTCCTTCCTTCCTTCCTTCCTTCCCTCCTTCCCTCCCTTTCTCCCAGGGGCTCTCAAACGTCTGGTATTTATTCTCTGTGGCTCTTACTTTAGGCTAATTTGACCACCCCTGCTCTAGTCCATACCAGATGGGTCATCTTAAGAGGCGGGATAGTCAACAGATGTCTGCCTGAAGATCATAGTTGGTGCACAGGGACATGTAGAAGGAGATGGTCTTCCACAAAGGTGGGCCTCAGGTTGCAAAGGGCTTTAAAGGTCGTAACCAGCACTTTGAATTGAACGTGGCATACAGTGTAGCTTTTTTCCCCACATAGCAGCTAGTCCTTACAAGAGTTCCTACTGTGGTCTGACCCAGGGCCAGATCTGGGGGGGGGGGGGGGCAGAGGGGGGTGCTTGCCCTGGGCGCTGACGGAGGGGGGGCGCCAAATTGGGCATGAAGTCCATTGTATTCTATGGGACCATAAGATAGAATGGCCCATAAGGGGGCGTCATTTTTTAATTTTGCCCCCCCTCAAAAAACATGTAGATCCGGTCCTGGTCTGACCTTGGGGCAAGAGTCAATGCGACACGGGTGTGACGTATCTGCCCATTTCCCAGTCCTACTGTCCACAAGCGCTTGTCTGCTTCCCAGTGAATTTCCTTGGCCCCTCTAAATTTCAACTTCCTTATACCATAGATGTGTTTTATCCACCCGCCTCCTCTCCACGTCTTTTTCAGCCTACCTGGCCCTCAGAGGCCACACAAATAGATGCTTAAACAGAGACGATAAACCTTCTCCTGCGTGTTCCTGCATAAAATGAGTTCTCTCTCCGCAAAGCACCGCAGAATGTTGCTAGCTTGTTCAAGCCCCCAATCTTTAGTACCCAGAGGGGAATCCTCACGCTTCCTTAAGAATTCATTTGTTCTTTAATTAAGGAACATGTTTTTTTCCCCCCTAATTAACAAACCAACAGTTCTAATATAAATAGATCCCCAAACATGGCTGTTTTGATTGTTCTGCGTCCTGGAAGGAGGCACTAATGGAAGAAGTTTTAATACCAGAGATCTAGTTAGGTAACATGAAGATATAATTCCTTTACCATTCAATATTTATTTCTTACTGTGGAGAGTAGCAGAGTCCACCTGGTCATTAGGGTTGCCACCCGAGGAAGAAGTCTTTTTCTCCCTTTCTCGCAATACAGGAACTCGTGGACACTCAATGAAATTGCTGAGCAGTTGGGTTAGGACAGATAAAAGGAAGTAGTTCTTCACCCAAATGGAGATTTACACATGGAATTCACTGTCACAGGAGGGGTGGCAGCTACAAACATGGACAGCTTCAAGAGAGGATCAGATAAATATATGGAGCAGAGGTCCATCAGTGGCTATTAGCCACAGGGTATTGATGGAACACTCTGTCTGGGGCAGTGATGCTCTGTATTCTTGGTGCTTGGGGGTGGGGGGTAGTGGGAGTGCTTCTAGTGTCCTGGCCCCACTGATGGATCTCCTGGTGGTACGTGGTTTTTTGGCCACTGTGTGACACATACTGTTGGACTGGATAAGCCATTGGCCTGATCCAACATGGCTTCTCTTATGTTCCCTCTAAGCTGAGTTAGTGTGAGCCAGATCACAGGTTTTTTCAGCCTCATGCTCACACATTTTTGTCTTAGCTCAGGAAAACTCATTTATGCAACAGCTCACAACTTTAATGCCAGTAGCTCACGAAGTAGAATTTTTACTCACAAGAGGGAATATTGGTTGGATATTAGAGGATATTGCCTCTCCCTTGGTGGTGTCTGGAGAACTGGCTAATGATCCATCTATCCTTGTAGCTGTTTGTCCACAGTGGCCGACCAGATGCCCCAGAAGGTCTACAAGCTGGACATGGTGGTCAAAGCTTTCCTTGTAGAGTTGCCCTCTCCAGTTCGGGAATTTGTGGATTTTTTTGTGGGGGGGGGGGGAGCAGAACCTTTAGACAATGGAGCTCAATGAGAGAAGATAGCTCAGCAGGGTATAAGGGCATAGAGTCCACTCTCTAAAATAGCCAGTTTCCCCCCTCCCAGGGGGGATGGATCTCTATAGTCTAGAGACAAAGTGTAATTCTGGGAGATCTCCAGAGTCTACACAGAGGTTGGCAACTGTAGTATATGACTCCGAAAAAGTTGGCGAAGATGAGTAAAAAGATGTCGGATAGATGTTGGAAATGTAAAAAACATGAAGCTTCTTTCTTTCATATGTGGTGGTCTTGTGAAAAAGCGAAAGAGTACTGGAAGATGATACAGCAAGAAATCTCCAAAATTTTGGGGTACGATTTCAAGAAAACCGCAGAGACTTTTTTGCTTGGATTACAATTAGAAAAATTTCCAAAGGAAGATAGGACTTTAATTTGGTACTTGCTCTCAGCTGCTAGGACATTATATGCGCAGCTGTGGAAACGAAAAAATACCAGAGAAATGGGACTGGATTATGAAAGTTTTATCGTGGAGTGAGATGGACAAACTTACCAGAACTCTAAGAGACTATGATTTAGAGTGGAAGAAATTTAAAGGATATATGGAGAAAGAGTGGAAGGTGAAAAGACATTGGACAATTTTTTAGTATTAATGAAAAAAATATATATTGAACTTTGATCGGTTAGTAGTACCTTTAGTACTGAACTTAAATCTATACCTTCGGGGAAGTCAACATTGGAGGGAGGGGGGATTGAAATATCATATGGGTTAGTACTGAAAATCTATAATTAAGTTTTGTAACCATATGTTATTAATAAATTGTTAAAACACAAGAGGTTGGCAACTGTACTTTGCCAGCTGTCCTCTACCTTAGGAACTAGCACCCAGAGGTACATGACCTCTGAACCTCTGGGTGGTAGCTGAAGATTTCCTGGGATTACCACTGATCTGCAAGTGACAGAAATCAGTTGGAGAAAATGGCCACTTTGGAAGGTGGACTCTATGGTATTACCACATTGAAGCCTCTCTCCTTCCCAAAGCCCACATTGAAGCCTCTCCTCAGCTCCACCCTCAAAATCTCATGGGTCGTTTTCGCACTCACCTCCAGCCGGCGCGAAATCCTGCGCGGATTTCGCACTAAATGCCGCGGAGCAGCCTTTTGCGCCGGAAACTCCCATCGCAAAAGCTGCTCAAACGGGAACTGCTTTTTGGCGGTTTACGTTTGAGCGGCTTTTGCGACGGGAGTTTCCGGCACAAAAGGCTGCTCCGCGGCATTTAGTGCAAAATCCGCGCAGATCCTGCGCGGTGAAGAGGGGGGTCGCGCCGGCTGGAGATGAGTGCGAAAATGACCATGGTGTTTCCCAATCTGGAGCAGACAACCTTACTCTGAACATAAAGTTTTTGCTGCTGAACCTGCCCCACTCCTCCACTAACAGCTGCTGGAATGGCCTTGGGTTAGCCATACCTATTGCAGGAGTTGTCCTTGAAAGGGCAGTTGCTGTGAGAGCTATCTCAACCCCACTTACCTCACAGGGCATCTGTTGTTGGGGGGGGGGGAGATAATGGAGATTGTAAGCTGCTCCGAGACGCTGAGATTTGGAGGGGGGATATAAATCCAATATCATCATCATCATTTCACTGTATGTGTCTGGGTGGCATATAGGAGATTGTAAGCCGCTCTGAGTCTCTGATTCAGAGAAGAGGATGGGGTATTTTTTTTTTTTATATTTCGATTTATATTTCGATTTTATTCTTCTTCTTCTGAACCCCAGCCTTCAGATAGGCCCAAGACCAATATTGAAGAAGAAGATGATATTGGATTTATATCCCGCCATCCACTCCAAAGTTCAGCATCTCAGAGAGGCTCACAATCTCCTTTACCTTGAAATTTCAAAAGTATATTGAAAAACAATGGAACGTTAAAGGACATTTGGTGATCTTTGACAACGGTTAATTTTTAAAGCAACTATATATGGATTACAGTTTTTAAAAAATGGGATTATTGGATTATACTTTTTCGTTTCTTTGTGAATGAATAAGAAGGACTATCGTGAAGATGGACTACAATTATAGCTTTTGGTATTTTTTTATTTTTTTTGCTTTTCTCTGAAGAAAGATTCTTTAATAGATAGAGTTTATTGCCTTATAACAAATTGAATAAAATAGTAACAGGGAGTTGTTTGTTAAGGGGGTTGGCACTGCCGGGGGTCATCAAAAGGGGGGTGGGGTGGAGAAAATGTTATATATGTGTATTAACTTTTAATAGCAAATGATAATATGCTACTACAATATATTACATCATAATAAAATTGTTTTAAATGACAATCTCCTTTACCTTCCTCCCCCACAACAGACACCCTGTGAGGCGGATGGGGCTGAGAGGGCTCTCACAGCAGCTGCCCTTTCAAGGACAACCTCTGCCAGAGCTATGGCTGACCCAAGGCCATGCCAGCAGGTGCAAGTGGAGGAGGGGGGAATCAAACCCGGGTCTCCCAGGCAAGAGTCCGCACACGTAATACACCAAACTGGCTCCCACCACAACAGACACCCAGTTAGGTGGGTGGGGCTGAGAGGGCACTCACAGCAGCTGCCCTTTCAAGGACAACCTCTGCCAGAGCTATGGCTGACCCAAGGCCATGCTAGCAGGTGCAAGTGGAGAAGTGGGGAATCAAACCCGGTTCTCCCAGAGAAGAGTCCGCACACTTAACCGCTACACCAAACTGGCTCTTTCAACCACCCTTTCAAGGACAACCTCTGCCAGAGCTATGGCTGACCCAAGGCTATTCCATCAGGTGCAAATGGAGGAGTGGGGAATCAAGCCCGGTTCTCCCAGATAAGAGTCCGCGCACAACCACAAAACCAAACTGGCTCTCTCCGAAGGCCACTCTCTGTCCTGAACGCATCAAGGTTTACATTTTTTTGCAGGAAACTCATTTTGAGCTTATGCCAGAGTTTGGCAACCCTACTGTGACATGTTTCCCGTGGTCCACTTTTGCGAGTTTAAAAGCCATTATGCCAGTGGGTTATCTTTCAAGCAGCGGTGCGTGTGCTACGCAAAGAAAACTCTACGTCCAAGCAGTTCATTCCGCTGGCCTGAGAAACAGTGCTAGCATTAGAACGTCGGTCTAGGTTTTTAATTCCCAATTTAATAACACCATTAAAGGTAATATTTCAAAATGGAAAGGGCTCATGACTGCACAAGGGCCGTGCCACATCCATTGTTCCAGTTTGTACAACAGTCCCTGAGTTAATGAAGTGCCAAGTGGTTGGTGATGAACTCCACCGATGTTTCATCAGACGCACACACCGGTCTTAGCAGACATGAAGAAGAGTTTGTCGTGCTTGACTCAACGTTGAAACATGCAACGGACAGCCATGTGCAGAAATCGCTTTGAGTGTGTTCACACTACACTAAAGAAGAATAAGATATTGGATTTATATCCCGCCCTCCACTCCGAAGAGTCTCAGAGCGGCTCACAATCTCCTTTCCCTTCCTCCCCCACAAGAGACACCCTGTGAGGTGGGTGGGGCTGGAGAGGGCTCTCACAGCAGCTGCCCTTTCAAGGACAACCTCTGCCAGAGCTATGGCTGACCCAAGGCCATTCCAGCAGGTGCAAGTGGAGGAGTGGCGAATCAAACCCAGTTCTCCCAGATAAGAGTCCGCACACTGTGAGGAAAAGCCCCCTACTTTTCATACATGTGAACATCATGATCACCAGCATGGTTGCCAGGGTGCCTGGAGATTTGACTCTCACACCTCTGCTCTAAGAAGTGGACTTTGCTTGCAGTTTCTAAGGCTTATGTGGATACCATAAGCCTCAGCTTTGCATTCTACGTCTCTGAAGAGTGTTAGCCAGAACTACAGACATGCTCCAGCTGCTCCTTGTGTGCCCAGTCTTGGCCACTGCAGTGGAAGAAGCCAGGCCACCATGTTTCCAGCCTGGCTCCATGGACCTAAAGCTAACAACAGCAGAAATCCATCTTGCTTTCCTGACCCAAGCATACCCCACCAGGCTGAACTCATTCCTTCTTAGTGGGAAAGTCACACGTACACACCCTGAGCCTGCAAGCAACCCATTTACCTCATGAATGGATTAATAGCTCCACTGTTGATCCTAATTGCTCAGCAATACCAGAACAATAAATCTTGCCCAGCAGAAGATGAGAAAGAGGAAGGACATCTCCTGTCTCCATCAAGTCTTTTGTCTACACCGGGTGGTACCTAGGCCAGCATTTGATTCCCTATTGTCACCTTCCCAGCTAATCCCATTTAATCTTAAGTATCCAGCCATTTCCATTCTCACCCTAGTCTAATACCTGGGAGCCGCCCCAGGCAGCATCGCAGCTTGGAAATTTCCAGCTTCACCAGACTAAGGTGAAGTTCATTGGTCAAAACTGGCATCCAATTAGGTGTCAGCAAGGGATGTCCAGCCTTCTTGGTCATCGCAGAACCTCCCATCTCTCCTCCCTTGGACCTCCCAGTCCCTTAGGGTCTGAGGAAGCCTATTTAACCTCTGACCCAACTCCACTCATGTGTGCTTCTATTCAGCAACCCACCTTCCGCTGTCTAGATCCATCCCCAATTCTGGCCACAGTTTTGGGTCCATTTCCCCTGTCCTCTCATGTCGCCATTGGAACCTTCCTGGAGGAACTACGATGGTAAATATCGCCCTGTATGTCTACCCTGATATGTGTCCCTATCAATCTATCTATTTTTCCTAGACCTGCATGAATGTGTGAGTGTTTTATATTTTTACCTTGTATGAAAGAAATATTATTCTAAATAAATTACAATTGGTTTTCATTAAATTAGAGTCCTTTTATTGAGCATTGACTATCTGAACGGTTGAGCCTGGTATACACAGATAATAAAAGATTCCTATTGGGACAACTGTCTATCAATCTAATTCCCCAATCTCATTTTGAGAGCAGTTTCCCTAACAACACTTAACCACTACACCAAACTGGCTCTCAACAACGTATGTTGCAGCTGGATTTTTACTGTATCAGAATAGCAAAAATCCAGTTGCAAAATGCATTGTGTAGTGTAGTGTGAAGGCACCCTTTGATCTTGCCCTGGATGTTTGTTTGTTTTTTCTATTCATAATTTTAATTTAAGATCATTAGAAGTGGCAACAGTCTAACGGTGTGACTGTAATTTACTTGTAACTATCATCACTATGTTTTCTCCACAGATCATTCAAAACATCACTCATTTCTCACAAAACACTACAGGCAGTATTTTGTTTTCCCATAAAGCAATCAAAATGTTCAGTGTTTGGGAAAGCGGCGTTTCATGTGGTTACGGTCCTGGTAGAAGCAGGTGGTGTTGTAAGGGGAGAAATGGACAGACCCTGTTTATTGCCTATTCTAGAATCAGTCTGTTATAATTTAATATAGGGCTACCAGCTCTATATCTGAGGGTATCATGGAGAATTGATCCGCGGGTATCTGGGGCCCTGGGAGGGGTGTCTGTTTTTTTTTTTTTTTTTCAGATAGAGGCGCCAAATTTGCAGCATAGCATCCAGTGCCTCTCCTCAAAACATTCCCCCAAGTTTCAACGAGATTGGACCAGGAGGTTCAGTTCTATGAGCCCTCAAAGAAGGTGCCCCTATCTTCATTATTTCCAGTGGAGGGAAGGCATTTAAAAAGTATGTGGTCCCTTTAAATGTGATGGCCAGAACTCCCTATGGAGTTCAATTACGCTTGCCACAACCTTGCTCCTGGCTCCACCCCCAATGTCTCCTGGCTCCACCCCCAAAGTCCCCAGATATTTCTTGAATTGGACTTGGCAACCCTGCTCCAGAACTCTGTTCTACACTGCCCGCTTATATTAAGAATTGCTGCTTCCGTTCCCATTTGTCTGATGAAGTCTGCTAAGAGCATACGAAAGCTGACATTCCGAATAATACTGAGTTGGTCTTAAAGGTGCCCTTGTCTACTGCTTTGTTCTGTTCTACTGCGTTACACCGGGAAGGGAGGGCGCTGTTCCATGCTAGTTCTATGCTAGATAAGACAGGCAAGTGTGAAAGAGAGTCCCCGGCATTCCTGCAATTAACATGCAAACATAACAAGGGTCAAGAGAAGATCAACTATGGCAGTGGCGATGTATGGGAACACCTTGGATGGTACTCTTGGACAAGCTTACAGGGGTACTTAGCAGTAGAGAAACATCATCTGTGAATGTGCTCTTCTGCTGGAAGCACAGTGTATGTTTGTGTTGTGCGCGTGTGTGTGTTTTTAAGTGTCTATTCTATCCGCTGGCTGCAGAAAGCTCTTAAGAGAGCCCTCCTGTAGTTTCCCCAAGGTTGTTAGCGGCGCAGGTCACAGACTGGAAGAAATCCCGCCGTGCTCAGCAAATTGAATGCAATTTTCATCATTTGAAAGCTTAAGTGGTCCTTCTTCTTCTTCTTCTTTTTTTTTTGCTCTCCCTGACTTCATACCAGCTGCGCTTGCAAAACAAAATGACACTGCGTGTGCTAAAAGAAGAAAAAAAAATCATAATCCCAGATATGAGTTTCGAATAAAGATAGCTACAGCAACTGGGGGGAAATAATAACAAAAAAAGGATGGTCAGGAGACGGTTTCTCTGATTTTCAACACCCACTTTGGGATTAACGGCTGACACCTTTCATTTCCCCCCCTCTGCTGAATGAGATCTCATTTTTTGTTCATTTACATACTCACTCCACTGGTTTCCATCCCATTAGACTAATTGAAAGAGGGCAGGCTTGTGTGCCGCATCTGATATGAAGAGACTCCCTCGGTAACTCGTTTCCCATTTGCATGCCTGATAGCATCGTCCCAGTTTTCCAGCGTGTGGTCAAATCAGATCACATCACAAGTAGCTGCCTTACAATTAATCAGACCGTTGGTCCATCAAACTCCATGTTGTCCGCTCAGACTGGTAGCAGCTCTCAGGCAGAGGGCTTCTAGTATCTTGGCCCCGCTGGTTGATCTCCTGATGGCACCTGGTTTTTTGGCCACTGTGTGACACAGAGAGTTGGACAGGATGGGCCATTGGCCTGATCCAACATGGCTTCTCTTATGTTCTTCTGTGACACAGAGTGTTGGACTGGATGGGCCATTGGCCTGATCCAACATGGCTTCTCTTACGTTCTTCTGTGACACAGAGAGTTGGACTGGATGGGCCACTGGCCTGATCCAACATGGCGTCTCTTCTATTCTTATGTCTGGGGCAGTGATGCTCTGTATTCTTGGTGCTTGGGGGCGGGGGCACAGTGGGAGGGCTTCTAGTGTCCTGGCCTCGCTGGTGGACCTCCTGATGGTGCCTGTTTTTTTGCCCACTGTGAGACACAGAGGGTTGGACTGGATGGGCCATTGGCCTGATCCAATATGGCATTTCTTATGTCTGGGGCAGTGATGCTCTGTATTCTTGGTGTGTGAGGGGGCCACAGTGGGAGGGCTTCAAGTGTCCTGGCCCCGCTGGTGGACCTCCTGATGGTGCCTGGTTTTTTGGCCACTGTGAGACACAGAGTGTTGGAGTGGATGAATCATTGGCCTGATCCAACATGGCATCTCTTATGTTCTTATGTCTGAGGCAGTGATGCTCTGTATTCTTGGTGTGTGGGGGTCACAGTGGGAGGACTTCTAGTGTCCTGGCCCCACTGGTGGTCCTCCTGATGGCACCTGGTTTTTTGGCCACTCTGTGACACAGAGTGTTGGACTGGATGAGCCATTGGCGTGATCAGGCATGACTTCTTTCATGTCCTTATCTCCTTATCTCCTAATGCAGGGGTCCCCAACCTTAAGTGGGTAACACTGGAATTCCGACTGCATGTGGCAGGCATAACCACACTATGGATCCCAGAAAATAATTGCCATAGGAGGTGGAGCCAGCCACAAAATGGTTGCCACTGGTTGCCTTCAGTCGCACAGTGAAGCTTCTTGTGCTGAGGTCAGGGCTGGCACCTTTGTCAATGCTAACTTCAGCCCACCCACCCACCCCCACTGATAGTGTCACCGAGTCACATGGGGAGCACCCAATTCTGTGCCTCCAGAAGGCCAGCGCCCTAGACAATTGCCTAGGTTGCTTAGTGGTAGGGATGGCCTTGACTGTGGTGGCAGCTGCTGCCTAAGCAATGTTTTTTTTTAAAAAAACAAAATCTGTATAGCCAATCAGAAACCTTGCTGGGCAAAAGCCTCACCTGGACCTGCCCACTTTCTAGAAACACTTGGGCACTGGGAAAGGGATCAGAGAGCAGCCACTGCGTGGTTCAACTGGAGATGCCGGGGATTGAACCTGGGACCTTCTGCATGCAAAGCGGAGGCTCATCCCCAGAGCCTCCAGCCCTCCCCTCCAGTTTGGTATAGTGGTTAAGTGTGCGGGCTCTTATCTGAGAGAACCAGGTTTGACTCACCACTCCTCCACTTGCAGCTGCTGGAATGGCCTTGGGTCTGCCATAGCTCTCGCAGAGCTGTCCTTGGAAGGGCAGCTTCTGGGAGAGCTGTCTCAGCCCTACCCATCTCACAGGGTGTCTGTTGCAGGGGAAGAAGGTAAAGGAGATTGTGAGCTGCTCTGAGATTCAGAGTGAAGGGTGGAATATAAATTCATTTTCTTCTTCTTCTTCCTCCTCCTCCTCATCCATATTATATAGGCCAAGCTAGCCTAATGTCTTTCCTGGGTCCTTCTCCAGTTTTACAAATGTATTATTTCATAAGACTAAGCATTCCTCAGGGCTCTTCTTAATCCCATGTCATGTACCATGTCAAATATCCCTTTGTTCCCACAAATTACTTAAAGATAGTTTCCCATCAGTTCTGCTTTGAGGGGGTTCTTTAGATGGAATGCAATCTACTCGTTATTGTGGCTGAATGGCTGCCATCTTTTTTTTTTCTCTTTTCTTTTTAAGGGGGGGGAGTGATTCACCAGCAATTTTTGTCATTAGCCATTTTAACCCCTTTGCTGAAGGAACATTTTGGCATGAGCTGGATAGAAAAGCCAAAATGTGTTTGGAATCATTTGCGTTAATTGCCTTCGGCAAACGAAACGAGGCTCCACTTAAAATTGTTGAAGCAGTTTCTAAATGCGGAGGGGAGAGGGGAAAGAACCCAGCTTTGATATTTTCTGAAGAATCAGCATACCCAGTGAGTTCAGAGTTCCCTCGCCTGATTCTTTTGTACGGCGTTTACTGCCAGAAGATACCATTAGCACTCTCACGCCTGACCTGTAATTTCTCCCTGATTGAAATGCAAGGCATCTATATTGGACACTTGAAAATGTTTGATGGCCATCTGTGAGCATTTTGTGGGTGTTTCAAAATATATGCATGAGGAGCACCTTTGCATATTAGGCCACACATCCCTGATGTAGCCAGTCCTCTTGGAGCTTACAGGGCTCTTCGTACAGGGCCTACTGTAAGCTCTAGGAGGATTGGCTACATCAGGGGGTGGGGCCTAATATGCAAAGGAGGTCCTGCTAGAATTCCTTACAGGGCTTTTCTGACAGGGCCTACTGTAAGCTCTTGGAAGATTGGCTACATCAGGGGTGTGTGGCCTAATATGAAAAGGAGTTCCGGCTACAACAAAAACCCTGTATGCACACACAGTCATACCCACCTTCTCTCCAAGAGTATCTCCATCTTTCAGCTGCAAACGATATCCTTCCAAGTCCAGGGTGAGGGCAAGGAGAGAGGTGCTTGATTTTAGGAGTACCAAGACACATCCAGCAACACTCCAGGAGTAAAGAAGGGGTAGCGACTGGCATGCCAGCAGCTCCAGTTTGGTGTAGTGGTTAAGTGCACCGACTCTTATCTGGGAGAACCGGGTTTGATTCCCCACTCCTCCACTTGCAGCTGCTGGAATGACCTTGGGTCAGTCATAACTCTGGCAGGGGTTGTCCTTGAAAGGGTGGCTGAAAGAGCCAGTTTGGTGTAGTGGTTAAGTGTGCGGACTCTTATCTGGGAGAACCGGGTTTGATTCCCCACTCCTCCACTTGCAGCTGCTGGAATGACCTTGGGTCAGCCATAGCTCTCATAGAGCTGTTCCCCTCAAGAGTAGTTCTTGGAGAACTTTCTCAGCCCCAACTACTTCACAAGGGGTCTGTTGTGGGGAGGGGAAGGGTATAAATCCAATCTCCTCCTCCTCCCTGGCAAGCTGATGTAATTTCTAGTAAACTCTGGAAGTGACATCATGGGATGCTCTAGGATTTATACCCCCCCAAACCCCCCCCCTCTTCTATGGTAAAATCATATAATGGGAGAACTGGCAACCCTACCCTTGTAGTGTGGATTCAGCCCCCCCCCCCCAATGATTATTTTCCTCTGGATTCCTGCCAGAGTGACAGGTGGCCTGTATTCTCCCCCCCTCCCCACCACCAATAAGAAAACTTTATTGGAGATATAAGCATTGCGAACAAGACTGAAGGTAATCGGCTAGCACCGTACAGTACACTATTACAATGCAAAACACAGGGTAGTTACTAAGAGCAATATTCTGGCTCCTGACAATTACTTTTAATTGCAATATAACAGTAAGATAGATAGATAGATAGATAGATAGATAGATAGATAGATAGATAGATAGATAGATAGATAGATAGATAGATTGATAGATAGATAGACAGACAGACAGACAGACAGACAGACAGACAGACAGACCGACCGACCGACCCCGGAGAGCTCCTATCAGGTCCCTGAGCGACTGGCTGTCATCTGCTTCCTTCTCCCCCTCTCTTGCTTCCTTCTGCATAAGAGCTGGCTTTGCAAGGCTTGCTCAATTGCACAGGAGCTACAGAGCAAAGCCTCTATTTTCTCCATTGGCTGAGGCTCCTCCCTGGGGGAGGGAAGGGGGAGGCAGAGCTCGCTTTGCCAGGATCTCTCAATCGCACAGCAGAGCTACTGAGCCAAGCCTCTTTTCCTTCTATTGACTGAGCCTCCTCCTCCTCTTGGTCCCCTGGGGAAGGAAGTGAAGACCCAGAGCTTCCTTTACCCAGTTCCCATGGATCTGGGCACATGGGAGAAATACAAAG
Organism: Heteronotia binoei; assembly: GCF_032191835.1. Lineage (NCBI taxonomy): Eukaryota > Metazoa > Chordata > Lepidosauria > Squamata > Gekkonidae > Heteronotia > Heteronotia binoei. The sequence goes on along the minus strand of NC_083236.1, from coordinate 62,769,339 downwards.
AAAGTACCTTTAAAACTAATGAGTGCTGTTTTAAGTTTTTTTTTTTTAAATACTCAATTGTGTTTGTCTGTGTCCTTTATAAAGTTTATATCTCTGGCCCGACAAGGTCTCATTTTTGTCAGATTCAGCCCTCATAACAAATGACTTTGACACCCCTGGCCTATGGTAGGATTGCCAAGTCCAATTCAAGAAATATCGGGGGACTTTGGGGGTGGAGCCAGGAGACATTGGGAGTGGAGCCAGGAGAAAGGTTGTGACAAGCATAACTGAACTCCAAAGTGAGTTGTGGCCATCACATTGAAAGGGACTGCACACCTTTTAAATGCCTCCCCTACATTAGAAATAAAGGATAGGGACACCTTCTTTGGGGGGCTAATAGAATGGGACCCCCTGGTCCAATCCTTTTGAAACTTGGCGGGTGTTTTGAGGAGAGGCACCAAATGCTATGCTGAAAATTTGGTGCCTCTACTTCAAAACACAGCACCCCCAGCACCCCAAATACCCACAGATCAATTCTCCATTCTACCCTATGGGAATCGCTCTCTATAGGAAACGATGGAGTGGCCTGCAGACATTTCCCTCCCCCCCTGCCCCCGCTTTCTGATGACCATGAAGTGGGGGGAGGTCGCTGGAGCACCACATTATAAACATCACTTACATGGCACTTGAAGGATTGATTTCCATTGTCAATTTTGTAATTTTTTGCATTAAGCCTGCGGAAGCTTCAGAGAAACGGAGGCAGAGAGGCGCCGCCTTCGTAGCTGCCTGCTACTGTTGCCTTTTTTTCTACAGCAGTTTGATTCGTGAAGAAGACTCTATCTTGCCAGTTCTTGGTTGAAACCATTTGAAGGAGTATTGGTCCCAAGAAAGACTGTGCATATTATAGAACTTCACCTATTTTGTCCTTTTCAAGGACCATGCATATTGTATGACTTCATCTTATGTACAATTTATTGCTCTAAATGTTTGTTTATGTTTCTGTTACAAACTTTAATGAGAATTTGTTGAGCATATAGGAGGCTGGTTTGGTCACAGAACCCTTAGGGGCTCCCTTGCTACCCACCTGGGGATTGGCAACCCTAGACTACAGAATCCCCAACAAGTCTTTGCCCAGCCCCTGCCTAAAGACTACCAGTGAGGGGGCTCTCACCACCTCCGTCAGTAGCTGCTTCCGCTGTTGAACAACTCTTTGTCTAAAAAGGTTCACCCTGATGTCCAGCTGGTACCTTCTCGCCCTTAATTTAAACCCATTCTTGAGAGTCCTCTCCTCTGTTGCCAGCAAGAAGAGCTGCCTGCCCTCAATGCAGGAGCAGCCTATACCAGGGGTATCAAACATGCAGTCCAGGGGCCAAATCAGGACCCCGGAGAGCTCCTATCGGGTCCCTGAGCAACTGGCTGTCATCTGCTTCCTTCTCCATCTCTCTTGCTTCCTTCTGCATCACAGCAGGCTTTGCAAGGCTTGCTCAATCGCACAGCAGAGCTACAGAGGAAAGCCTCTATTTTCTCCATTTGCTGCCCTCCTGTGATTGTATGACTCGATTCTTCATTTTCTCCAGGTGAAGTGGGATAAAACGTTTTACATAAATATGAATAAGGGATTTATGTAGTCCGAAAATCGATTGCAACGCCAGGAAATCTCCATCCCCATCTGGAGGTTAAGCAACAACACAACGGCTGCTTTGGAAGTCAGACTGCATGACGTTCAATCCTACTGAGGACCAGGCCTGTAGCTACAGGGAGACCCACAGGGGGCGGGACCATCCTTTCAAAAACCCCTTCCAACTGTATGGCCCTTCCACTGCAGGGCACCCTTTGCTCACCACCAGTGTTCCCTCAAAGCTGAGTTAGCGTGAGCTAGCTCACAGATTTTTAGCCTCCAGCTCACCCATTTGTTGTCTTCGCTCAGGAAAAAATGGCCCCAGGGCACAATAATTTATACAGTAGCTCACAAAGTGGAATTTTTGCTCACAAGACTTGGCAGCTTAAGAGGGGACATTGCTCACCGCCACTGTGAACAAGTAGTAGCATTGCGCCGGTCTTTCTGCCCCCCCTTCCCTAACACACCTTGCAGAGCAAAAGGGGGTGGAGTCAAGAGGTTTCTGTCTCTCTGAGAGGGGCACATAAGAAAGGGCTGGGGGGAGCGGAGCTGCTGTGACTGCCCAGGCAAACGGCGGGGGGTTTAGCTTGTGGAACTCAAAGCAGCTTACAGTGCCGAGAGCCCAGGGCCGCCAAACCGTGTGCACCCCCCCAAACGACAAATTCTGCTGTAGGCCTCACCAAACATGAAATCCTGGCTATTGCCCTGCCGAGGACCTTCCCTTTCCCTAAAGACCTCTCACCCTCAAATCTGCAGGTATTTCCAAATCTGGAGTTGGACCAAAGAGATCAGTCCCTTTGCAAAATGGGCACATATCTGAGGTTAGGGCTGCCAAGTCCCCAGTCCGAACGGGGTTTCCCCCACCTGGGAGGTTCTCAACCCTGGATGCTGTTTGTCATGAGTCCTGACAAGGAGCAGCTGGAAGGGTTAACAGACCTGGAAGAGTTGCCAGCCAGTTCCTCAGCTGAACAAACAGCAGCTGGCCCATCATTCACTCTCCAGGCACCAGTGTCACCTGTTGATGATCAATCTCCTCCAAGCTCTCCTCCTGCCATCTCAAGAGTTCGAAGCAAGCTCCGGAAAGAACTTTCAGAGCTAAGACATGAGGCATGCTGATGCTTCAGATCTCTCAGCCGTGAGTTCCAGTAGTCACTGCCACCCAGGGAACAGGCTGATTGAGACTCCCATATAGCTCCCACCCAGGACCTGGTAACCTTGTGAAAGCAACAAGTCTATTCTCTGGCTTGCATCCACGTTCCTTCCTGATCCCTGATCCTGACCTGCTTGATTTCCTTGGCACCCTGACCTTTTGGCTTTTGGACATTGACTTCTGATTCCGGTTTGCGATTCTGCATTGGTGACTTGGCTCCTGCTTGATTTCCTGGACTTTGACCTTGGACTGGCTTTGGACTCCTGCCTGCCTGCACCCTGAGAACGTGACACTGTAGTCATTTAGGACTACATTTTGGACTGCTCTGGGATGCAGGGGACTTGGCAACCCTATTTTGAGGGACAGTTTTTTTAATCAATCAATCAATCAATCAAAAAAAAAAAATTCTCAAACCACCGGGAGAACGCTTCGGATGCTGACTTGAATGTTTCCGTACTCAACAAAAGAAGTTCCAAGGGCGACTCTCCGGAGGGAGAATCCCGCTATTGGATTTATCAGGTTTAATTCTATTAAGCACGGGGTCCAACAAGGACAATGTAGCACTCATTTGTTACAGGCCTTAAATTAGCTCATATTAAGCAAATTGAAAAGGCGAGCCAGAGTGGTGTAGGAGCTGGAGGGGGCAATTCGTTTTGGTGAGATGCCAGTTTGAATCCCCGATTCCCTGTTCCCGCCATGAAGTTCACTTGGGTGACCTTGGGACAGTCTCTCTGTCTGTCTCTCTCTCTCTCACACCCACACACCCCTGCCTACCTAATGGGATCATTGTAAGGATAAAATGGGGTGGGGGAGAGAGAAATGAAGGTGGGGGAGGAGATGAGGAGGGAAGAGAAGACTCATGGACTAAATCCAATGGAAAGAGGAAGACATAAAATAGACAGATAGTTTAACATAAGTAGTAAGGCTGTATTATCATTAATTATAATCACTGCAAACAGGGCTTTTTTTTTGGTAGCAGGAACTCCTTTGCATGTTAGGCCACACACCCCTGATGTAGCCAGTCATCCTGGAGTTTACAATAGGCCCTGTATTAAGAGCCCTGTAAGCTCCTGGAGGGTTGGCTACATCAGGGGTGTGTGGCCTAACATGCAAAGGAGTTCCAGCTACAAAAAAAAAAAAATAACCCTGGCTGCAAATGACCACTGTATTTATCTTGTTTACAAAGATTTGCAAAGACATTAATTTGATGGCATTTTAACCTGGCTTTTCACACACACAAGCAACGTGTGCGGGTATGTGCACAGACACATTATCTGCCAACTTTGGCTTTTGGCCCATGGAAGTGCATACCACGTTAAATCAATTTGTTCTTAAAACGTGTCCTCCTGTACATTCTTTGGGCTCCAGATAGTAACAACATTTTAATCTCAAGCCTGTTTTTTGGTCAATGTCACCTTGACTGACTGAAGATCTGCTTCGCTTTGCACTATCAACTTCAGCAGGTTTCTTTTTTCCTTTTCAAGTAAAAGTTCAATATCACTCCAGCTTTTACAGTCCCTCTCTAATCAAGGAACTCAGACTTTTCATCACAAGGGACCAAGAGTCATTTCACAAGACAACCGATGCGCAGGAACATCTGCCCTGCTAAACATTTATTCAAAACAAGACCCATAAACCTTTTTAAAAAAATGTGCAATTTTAAAATGCAAGACGGATCATGTCCAGGGCAATATACTGATGTCACCACCTATATAAACAAAGGAGTGATTTACGGCAGCCAATCTTCTCCTCCGCATAAGGAAAGGATAATTTCTAGCGAAGATGCGAAAGGGGGACCACGAGTCAGGAATAACTAGAAATTCCAGTAAGGCCATAATCACAAAACTCTTAACACAGACTGAAGAATGACGTGAACCAGTCTGGCTTCTGGCAGGACCAGACCTTTCTAGTGTTGGCCCCAGCCTTTGGGAAACCTCGTGTCCAGATTTCTGATAAAGAGAGTCTTTATTCTCAAAAGCTTATATTGGACTTGAATCTAGCTGTTCTACTGCAGCCCAGCAAGGCTACCCACAGAAACAAAAGGGAATGCAGATGTAACAGCTTTGTTAAACACACACAGTATTTTCCTGGCATCCTTTAACACTGTCTAATCCAGGGGTGTCAAAAATGCGGCCCGGGGGACGAATCATGCCCCCGGACTGCTCCAATCAGACCCACAAGCAAGTCACAGTAAGAGAAACAAGCCAAGGAATCAAAACCATGGAAGAAACCTCTGCAGCACTGAATAACTTCATTTCTTCCCGCTGCTGCTTCTCTCAGAGCTTGCACAAAGGGAACACTTGGGACACTCTACCCATGTATAGTAGCAGCAAAACCTGACATGAATGGCCTAGTTCTCAAATGTTTAGCGGACTTGGCTCTGGTTAGTAACTTGGATGGAGATCATTAAAGAAGCCTAGGGTTGCTACACAGAAGCAGGCAACGGCGAACCACCTTGGAACATCTCTTGCCTTGAAAACCCTTTGGGATCACCATAAGCCACCCTTACTTGATAGCACCTTCCACCACCACACTAGCAGTAAGAGCCTTCCAAAAAGCAGGAAAACATGGCAATGTTCACAACCTAGGTGCTGGCACTCCACTACCCTCTGGAGCAGGGGTGGCCAAACTATGGCTCTGGAGCCACATGCGACTCTTTCACACGTATTGTGAGGCTCTCAAAGCTCCACAACCCCGTTGGACAGCCCTTGGAGATGGCATTTGTTTCTGTAAATTGCTTTTCCAAGTCAAGCTAGCCGGCCACTCAGAGAATGCATTTTTAAGTTAAGGTTTCTTTCATTCCACTTCTTCTTCCCGCTCCCATCTATCTGCTTTCTTTCCATCTTTCTTACCCACCCTTTCTTTCTGCCTCGCGGCTCTCAAACATCTGACATTCACGTCTTGGGGCTCTCAAATGTCTGATGTTTATTCTGTGTGGCTCTTACGTTAAGCAAGTTTGGCCACCCCTGCTCTGGAGGATCACAACCCGCACGCTGAAGACCCCCCCGACGGAATCGAACCAGACTTATCGCAATGAACAATGAACCTTCGAGGAACGGCTCTCCAAAACTGTATCAAGAAGTGCAAATCCAGAAGACAAAGGGTACAAACGGCAGACACATATCCAGAGACGGTTTACCTGTAGGAGACCCTTCCATGACATGACCTACATAGGGTCCTTCCCGGAAGATGGGCCTGTTGTCGTTCTGGTCAATGATGATGATGTCGAGAGGGACGGGACCTTCTATGCTTTTGCCGCTGGTGTCGGTGATTTCCACTTGGAGCTGCGAGAGAGGAAGGGAGAGAAAAAGCAGCATGAGCCAGATTGTTTTAAGACTTCAAACATGGAGGGAGGAGGGCGAAAGAATACCCCCAAAGAGCTGATATCAGCAGTTTCGCCACAACAAGCTCCCGGCAAGGTTAGCTTTTGAGGTGGCTGAGCTCTCCGCTGAAAGGCAAGAATGGTTGGAACCGGAGCTGTAGTGATAGAAGCAAAACTAACTAAGAGGGTGCACGCTGAGATCCCCGTTGGGCACTTTGCAATTGAATTGCCAAATTTGCTGCAGGATTCAATGAGGGAAAGGGGGGAGGAAAAAAAAGAGAGGCACAATTTGATACTAATGAAGTGAATATTTGCTTAGAATAAGTCTCTCTCTCCCCCACCCTCCTTCAGGCATAATTACCCTTAAGGGGAACATAGCGAAGCACAAAATAAATGGCGAGTGAGCCCATAAAATGAACGCCTGGGATGGAGAGAAACAGGATATTAGCGGAAAGGAACCAGAGAACTGTCGAGAACGAAAATCCAAAACCAACAAGAAAACTCTCCTCTCTGTGGCACGTCCGGTCTGACTGGAGTGCTTCCACATGACTCCAGATATCCTGACACAGCAAAGATCAGGACTCATTAAAACAAAACAAAACAAAAAACAACCATGTTCCTGGATGTGTTATGTGGAAATGCTCTCAACACAGCCTCAAGGCTGGCGGGTGTGAGTAGACTATGTAGGCAGCTGCCTAGGGCGCCAAATGGCCTATGGAGCACCCCTGGGCACCTCCTCCCCACATGCCAGCTAGCTCGCGGCATCTTTCCTCTGCTAGAGACTTGGGCAGAGGAAAGATGCAGCTTGGCCTCACTCCCAGGCTGCCTTCCCTTGCAGGGGTGGCAGCCTGAGAGTGAGGCAGAGGCCACATGCCGCCTCTTTCCCCCGCCCAAGACTTTCTCATGTAGCAGGAAAGTCGAGGGGGGAGGGGCTTTGCATGGTGGGCTCCTCAAGAGGAACCCGCCATGGGCCCCACTCAGCTTCCCCGCACCGCAGGGAGGTCAAGCAGGCAGTGGGCGTTTGCATGGAGGACTCCTGAAGAGGAGCCCTTTGTGCAAATGTGGCCATCCAGCCCCACTTGGCTTCCCCACACTGTGGGGAGGTCGAGAGGGGTGTGGGCATTTGGACGGAGGGCTACTCAAGAGGAGCACTCTGGGCAAACTGGGCCATTTGGCCCCACTTGGCTTCCCCACACTGCGGGGAGGTCGAGCGGGGGTTGGGGTTGGCATGGAGGGCTCCTCAAGAGCTCACATTTGGGCGGGCGTTGGAAGCCCTCCCCCACTGGAGGGGCGGAGGTGGAGCCTTCCAGGGGTGGCAAAAGCCCCAGTGCTGGCCCTGCCTAACCTACCTCACAGGAGAAAAGAAACAGAGTCCAGCAGCACCTTAAAACTAATAAAATTTGTGGCAGGGGATGAGCTTTTGTGAGTCACTGCTTGCTTCTTCAGATGGACCAAGATTGGTAGCTGTGTTAAGTCTGCCTGTAGCCGTAAAAAAAAGGGGGGGAGGGGCAAGCAGAGCCAGCGTGTCCGTTAGCCGGGGTGGCCAACAGTGGCTCCCCAGATGTTTTTTGTCTACAACTCCCATCAGCCCCAGCCATTGGCCATGCTGGCTGGGGCTGATGGGAGTTGTAGGCAAAAAACATCTGGAGAGCTACCGTTGTCCACCCCTGTCCATTAGGCAACATTCGGCAGTTGCCTCAGGCACCGCCTCTTGGGGGCGCACGTTGTTTCCGGGCGCTGAGGGGTTGGAAGAACTCTCCCGGCCCCTCAGTGCCCAGAAACAACGCAGCATGGCATGATGACGTCACACAATGATGTCATCATGTGCCGTTGTTTCTGGGCGCTGAGGGGCTGAGAGAGTTCTTCCGACCCCTCAGCGCTCAGAAACAACACAGCGCTTTCAATCCTGGGCATTCGAGAGTGCCCAGGACTGAAAGTGCTGCATTGTTTCTGGGTTCTGAGGGGCTTGAAGAGCTCCTGAAAAAACAGATTTACGCTGTGGTGCAGTAAATCATGGGTTGCCCCAGAGCAAAAATGGTGGAGTGGAGCCGCTGGTGCGGAATCACCATCTTCAAGTCCTTGAAGGGCTGTCATATACAGTAGGGTGGCCAATGGTAGCTCTCCAGATTTTTTTTGCCTACATCTCCCATCAGCCCCAGCCATTGGCCATGCTGGCTGGGGCTGATGAGAGTTGTAGGCAAAAAACATCTGGAGAGCTACCGTTGGCCACCCCTGATATAAAGGATGGTGTGGAATTGTTTTCTGTTGCCCCAGAAGGTAGGACCAGATCCAAGGGGTTGACATTAAATCAAAAGAGTTTCCGGCTCAACATTAGGAAGAACTTCCTGACTGCTAGAGCAGTTCCTCAGTGGAACAGGCTTTCTCGGGAGGTGGTGGGCTCTCCTTCCTTGGATGTTTTGAAACAGAGGTGAGATGACCATCTGACAGCGATGAAGGTCCTGTGAATTTAGGTGGAGGTATTGGTGAGTTTCCTGCATTGTGCAGGGGGTTGGACTAGATGACCCTGGAGGTCCCTTCCAACTCTATGATTCTATGACATCACCAGCTTGCTGCAGAGAGAAACGGAAGCCTGGCGCAGAGCAAGGTTAATGTGGAATCAGCCACTGTTTCAACTCTATCAAACATTGTGATATATATCGGGTGAGTAGCAACGACGGAAGCAGAGGGCTTTTTTTTCTTTTTTTTTTACTCGCACTCTTCGCATGTTTTGCACGGCATTGCGCACATGCCCGTTACAACCTGTTTTCATCACTGATGTTGAATAACGAGATGGACTTCCATGGAATGAAAAACACAATTACATCACTATTGGCTTCATTTTTTCCCCCCCTGACCAAGCAAGAAAGGTACACAATCGAACCATTACTGTAGGAAAGTGTACCTGGCTACAGCAGCAAACTATCAAGAATGAGGCCTCTGATTAATAGCTTTGCCTTTGGTCATGGACAATAAGCATCAAAGAAATTCATCTTGGTCAATTTATAAGAAATTATTGTTGCATTGTAATGCCAGGAGCTATTCTGTGATATCGTTTCTTGGACCACTGAGGAAGGCCAATGGGCTGAAACACACAAAATCAGTGTCAGTAGCAGCCATTTTTGGTTGTCACTGCACAATTTGATACACCAGTTAGGTGTAGTGGTTAAGACCACTGGACTCTTACAGGAGAATGGGGTTTGATTCCCCACTCCCCCACAGCCGGCTGGGCGACTTTGGGTCAGACAGAGTTCTCTCAGAGCTATCGTCTCAAGAGCAGTTCTCAAAAGACCTCTCTCCGGCCCACCTACCTCACAGGGTGTCTGCAGTGGGGAGAATAAAGTCAGAGTCCAGCAAAGTTTTATTCAAGGTACGAGCTTTCATGTGCAAGCACATTTCTTCAGTTAAAATGTCATGGAAGAAAACCATTCAAACTTATAGACAGTTGAAAAGCAAGTTAGCATATAATGTGATGTAGAGATTTGAGATAGAACAGAAACAACAAGTCGAGTGGCCCCACTGACGGACCTTCTGATGGTACTTTTTTTTTTTTTTTTTTGCCACTGTGTGACACAGAATGTTGGACTGGATGGGCCACTGGCCTGATCCAACATGGCTTCTCTTATGTTCTTATGTCTGAGACAATGATGCTCTGCATTCTTGGTGCTTTGGGGGGGGGCACAGTGGGAGGGCTTCTAGTGTCTTGGCCCCACTGATGGACCTCCTGATGGCACCTGGGTTTTGGCCACTGTGTGACACAGAATGTTCGACTGGATGGGCCACTGGCCTGATCCAACATGGCTTCTCCTTATGTTCTTATGTATTCAGGGTCAACAGCTGTGTGGACCCAATAGGAAGGGGACCGTAAGCTGCTCTGAGGGAAGGGTTGGGTAGAATTCCAATATCTTCTTTTCTTCTTCATGGAGGCTGTCACCAGAGCTAATATCTGTTTTATAATTCACTTTATAATAAATAACATGCATATTTTTGTATATCTCTTAATATTTATACTCCTAACATTCTAGACTACCAAGATACTCCTCACATTCTTGACTAACAAACACTTCTTGGAAACCATCCATACCCAAAACAACTCCTATTGACACAGCATTTTCAGATAATAATAATAATAATAATAATAACAACAACAACAACAACAACAACAACAACAACAACAACAACAACAACTTTTTATTTGTATCCCGCCCTCCCCGCAAGCAGGCTCAGGGCGGCTCACAACATGTAAATACAGTATACAATAAAACCATGTGAAATCAATTATAAATTCATATACAATTTCAATTATAAAATCATCCTTAAAATCATTAAAATTACATTAGACTTAAGATTATGGTGCTATAATTAAGATCTTTCATCCCTCTGGTAGGACTGCCAAGCCCCCAGTCCGGGGAGGAATTCCCGCACCCAGGAGGTTCCCAACTCGCCAGCCCACAATGGGCCGGTGGGGGGTACCTCCCCCTGCATTGCTGACGTGATGACGTCACCCGGAAGTGATGTCATCAAAATGGTGGCGTGCACGCGGGGCCGCTCTCGGCGTTTCCGGGAGAACTCCATGGTTTCCCCAGATGTTCTAGCTATTTGGGAGGTAAAAACTCTGGCACCATAGGTACCATACCCCGCCAGGACTTGAAGAGGACTTGGCAACCCTACCCCCTGGTGTTCAAGTCACCTTTCATTCACAATTCAAGCAATATTCTTCCTTCACTTTTTTTTTTTTCAATGTGTTATGCTGGTGGTTCTCCTGTTGCAACTTGTGGGAAGTTAACTGGAATCTCACTTGGGAGCATACTGCTAAAATAGACGTTTTCTCCCACGGACGTGGTGTGACCGAAAGTGTCGCCGCTTTGGGAGAGAAAGATGTCTCCGAGGCAAATAAAAAAAAAGACGAATAGATTAGCAAACGTCCACATATGTGTAGTGTTACAAATGAGGTAAAAGACAGTGACACTGAGCAGTGTTTGGAACTCTGGAGGAGGGGACACCCTCGTATCATCTGGTTTCAACCAAAACTGCATGATGCAGTTATGCAAAAAAAAAAAGCATATTCACAAAAACCTGTAGGATCTAAGTAATAGAAATGTAACAGCTTAATTCAGCAAACACATTTCTAGTTGATATTGGAATCCGCATTCTAAAATCTCCAGTTCAAACACGTCTTACTCAAGACTGATGTAAACTATTGGAATCAAAGCCAAAGTGACGTCAGCTGGAGGGACTGTGCCATACCTACAAAGCCTGTCTTTGATGGGCAGAAAGAACCAAGACCGAGGAGTTTACAAGAGGACGAGAAGAGGAGGCATGCAGAATTGTCACGGGAAGTCCAAAAGCTACTGACATATGGACTTCCTAGAATATGTCACAGTAAGATATTGGTTTTCTGTCCCCAGTCGATGCAAAAACAACAATCGACAAAGAACAGCCACGGTTCCAGGTCCAGACATCTCTGGATAAAAAAAAAAAAGGATCTCAAACAGGTCAAGGAGGAACTTGACACCTTGAAGAGTTCTTGCCAGATGGTAGACAGTATGGGTACAGAAGAAGATGAAGAAGAAGATATTGGATTTATATCCCGCCCTCCACTCTGAAGAGACTCAGAGTGGCTCACAACCTCCTTTACCTTCCTCCCCCACAACAGACACCCTGTGAGGTGGGTGGGGCTGGAGAGGGCTCTCAAAGCAGCTGCCCTTTCAAGGACAACCTCTGTCAGAGCTATGGCTGACCCAAGGCCATTCTAGCAGGTCCAAGTGGAGGAGTGGAGAATTAAACCCAGTCCTCCCAGATAAGAGTCCGCACACTTAACCACTACACCAAACTGGGTCTCCTGGCTACAGATGGACTGTTAGAATAATAAGAACCTAAAAAGAGCCCTGCTATATCGGAACAGTGGTCCATCTTGTGCAGCATTCAGTTTCATACAGCAGACAACCAGTCTCTCTGTAAGGCTAAGTAAACCCAGCACAGACAGAAGCCAAGAACTTCCCAGTACTGGTGTTCTGAGGGCTGCTGCATCTGGAGATGGAAGCTCCACCCCCAAATATCCAGGAGTATCCTAACCTGGAGCTGGCAACCCTAGTTTTAGGGCCTTGTTAAAGAAACAAAGTTAGCAGAGACCAGGCATTCTGCTGGCCAGCTTCTCAAACTGGGCGGTGCCAAGACAGAGTTCTGGGGCTCAGCTCACATTTGATCCCAGCAGTCCAAAACAATTCATTCAGGACCTGACCTGGATGGCCTGATGGCATGATCTTGTCAGATCTTGGAAGCTAAGCAGGGTGGACCCTGGCAAGTACTTGGATGGGAGACTATCCTTGAAATACCCAGTCAAGAGAACAGCAGCAGACTTTCAGCTACCTCTCTGAATATCCTCCAGGCCCCCAGTAGGAGTCAGACACCAGAGGTCACCATGATATCCAGGTGCACAAAGGAAGGAAGGAAGGAAGGAAGGAAGGAAGGAAGGAGGGAAGGAAGGAAGGAAGGAAGGAAGGAAGGAAGGAAGGAAAGAAGGAAGGAAGGAAGGAAGGAAGGAAGGAAGGAAGGAAGGAAGGAAGGAAGGAAGGAAGGGAGGGAGGGAGGGAGGGAGGGAGGGAGGGAGGGTGGTAGGGAGGGAGGAAGGGAGAGAGGAGGAGAGAGGGAGGGAGGGAGGGAGGGAGGGAGGAAGGGAGAGAGGAGGAGAGAGGGAGGGAGGGAGGAAGGAGGGAGAGAGGGAGGGAGGGAGGGAGGGAGGAAGGGAGAGAGGAGGAGAGAGAGAGGAAGGAAGGAAGGAAGGGAGGGAGGAAAGAAGGGAGGGAGGGAGGAGGGAGAGAGGGAGGGAGGAAGGAAAGGAGGATGGAAGGAAGGGAGAGAGGGAGAGAGGAGGAGAGAGAGAGAGGGAGGAAGGAAGGAAGGGAGGAAGGAGGGAGAGAGGGAAAGAGGAAGGGAGGGAGGAAGGGAGGATGGAAGGAAGGGAGGTAGGGAAGAAGGGAGAGAGGAGGAGAGAGGGAGGAAGGAAGGAAGGAAGGGAGGGAGGAGGGAGGGAGGGAGGGAGGGAGAGAGGGAGGGAGGGAGGAAGGAAAGGAGGATGGAAGGAAGGGAGGTAGGGAGGTAGGGAGGAAGGGAGAGAGGAGGAGAGGGAGGAAGGAAGGAAGGAAGGGAGGAAGGAGGGAGAGAGGGAAAGAGGAAGGGAGGGAGGAAGGGAGGATGGAAGGAAGGGAGGTAGGGAAGAAGGGAGAGAGGAGGAGAGAGGGAGGAAGGAAGGAAGGGAGGGAGGAGGGAGGGAGAGAGGGAGGGAGGGAGGAAGGAAAGGAGGATGGAAGGAAGGGAGGTAGGGAGGAAGGGAGAGAGGAGGAGAGAGAGAGAGGGAGGAAGGAAGGAAGGGAGGAAGGAGGGAGAGAGGGAAAGAGGAAGGGAGGGAGGAAGGGAGGATGGAAGGAAGGGAGAGAGGAGGAGAGAGGGAGGAAGGAAGGAAGGGAGGGAGGAGGGAGGGAGAGAGGGAGGGAGAATGGAAGGAAGGAAGGGAGGAAGGAAGGGAGGAAGGAAGGGAGGGTGGGAGGGGGGGGGTATTTGGCCGGGAAACTTGACTGTGGCAAAGTTCTCCGTGTCCCAGACCCAGATGGGGCTCTGGTTAGAGCAACCTCGTAAATACAGCAGGGTGTTGATCTAAAGCAAACAGAAGAAGGTTGATCGTTCTCGCAGTCAAGCAAGGGACTCAACTTCCTCTTTCAAACATAAATATCATGCTCCAGCCTTGCATAGCCAAACACCCGCATGAGTGAAATGTATCACCGTCGAATGAGATAATAAGCTATCCATCTTAGCAAAGGAATTAGAATTCTGACCTAATTGTCTCCCGGTAGGGTTCATTGCAAACCTATAAATAACTCATAAATATCAGGCATGCAGAGTTGGAATAGATTAACTGGATAAACAAACGAGGCACAGCATTGTTTTCAGACCCCCGTGGTCCCTCTCATATCTCTTGGAAAGCATAGCAGGGAAGATCGAGTTGGCAAATGTGGTTTTTACAACAACAACAAAAACCCCAAACCCACAAACATCTCCTTACTGCAAGGTTGCTAAGAAGGCTAAAAGTGGAGAGTGCTGGGCCTCTCTGCCTTTGTTTGACAGGTTTGAATTCTCAGATATTTTTTTTGAGCGTCTGACTGACACGGACGCTCAAGAAAACAGGAGTGTTTGGCTCCCGGTAATTAAGCCGCTAATTAAACCATCGTTCCAAGGAATCGGAGCAGTAGGCTTGAGATTCCCAGGTGGCATTCCTGACCTCTTTCGTTTCAGAAATGAATCTACATTCGATGCCTTCAGGCTGTTGCCTGGGCTTAGGTTTGCCGACTCCCGGTTGTGAAGCTAGATCCATGAGCACAATGAAGCTTTGGATGTGAACAATTAGGAAAACAGATCTGGGAGTAGGGCTGTCAAGTTCCCGGGCCGGGCAGGGATTCTCCTGACCTGGAGGTTCCCAACCCGCCAGCCCATATTGGACTGGCAGGGGGATCCTCTCCTGATGACATCACTCGGAACTCTTTGGTTTTCCCGGATGCTCTAGCAATTTGGAAGGAAAACTCTGTGGTACCAGTGGCGGACTTGGCAACCCTATCTGGGAGCCACATGGAAGCAGTTCTAGAAACCAAGGACAGTTTCAAATCATAGTCTTGAAAGGTATAAGCCAGGGGTCGCCAACCTTTTTGAGCCTGTGGACACCTTTAGAATACTGACACAGTGTGGTGGGCATAGCCACAAAACGGCTGCTCCCAAGGGCTGCTGCAGGAGGTGGAACAAGACACAAAACGGCCGCCACAGTTACCTGCAGTCACACGGGGAAGATCCGTTTTGCCATGGTATCTATGGGAACTGTGGTTGCAGCTGCTGCATAGCCAAGCAAATCTCCAATGGCCCATCAGAATTCTTGTGGGGCAACCCCCCCGGGCTCTACCTACTGTTTAAAACACCCAGTAGGCCCTATGAGATGTTCCAGCAGGTACTATGGCACCCACCAGCACCACACTGCAGACCCCTAGTATAAACAAACCAGTCTAGAAAAGGATCATCGGGGAAGTTCTTGACCTCTGTGCCCTGTATCCGGAATCTCCAGGATAACCTGTTGGCTGCAGAATAAACAGGATGGTGGATGAGAGGGACCAGTGGTGTGATCCAGCAGGGCTCTTCAGGGCCAGTTCCAGATTTTTTTTGGGGGGGGGGCACAGGCAGACAGTGCTTGTGGGCCACAGTCTCCTGAACACCAATGCCCCCTTTTTAACCCCATGCCTGCATGCCCCCCCACCTGCCCATGCATCCTTTTCTCACTTGCAAATCCTCTCATCAGTGGGGCTGTCAATCCCCCAGGCCGAGCGGGGATTCTGCCACCCTGGAGGTTCTCAAACCACCGACCCACATCCGGCCGGTGGGGGGATCCTCCCCTGACGTCACCAGTGTGATGATGCCACTCTGAAGTGACATCATCGCACGAGCGACGTCGCATGCCAGCCACTGTTGGAGCATCTGGGAAAATTCTATGGTTTTCCCAGACACTCTAGCATTTTAGGAGGAAAACTCTATGGTACCATAGAGCTAGAGCCGGAGGCTGCAGGGAACTTGGCAACCCTAGCTGTCAACCATGCTCTTCTTGCATTCCCCCCCCCCCGACAGAATCGGCCAGTGTACACAGATGACAATGTTGCTGCCATTGCCACCAGGACCACCACCCCCGGGTACCATCTGCACACTCTCCCTCACCCAGATAGCCCAAGCTAGCCTGATCCTGTCAAATCTCGGAATTTAAGCAGGATCGGCCTTGGCTAGTAATAGAAGGGTGACCTCCAAAGAAAACCAGGGTCATGCTGCAGAGGTAGGCAACCATCTTTGGAATGTAACTTGCCTTTAAAAAAACAAATCTAGCTTGCCACCTAGTGGTGCATCACCCTAAAAGAGATAGAACTTCCAGCTGCCAGACAGTCTTAGGATCTTCTGGCTATATTTATTTATTTATAATTTCAATTTACATACTACCCTTCCCTGAGTTCACAGGGCTCAGGGCACTTGAAGAAGAAGAAAAAGAAGAAGAAAAAGGAGGAGGAGATTGGATGTATATCCTGTCCTTCGCTACCCAAAGGAGTCTCAGAGCGGCTTACAAATCTCTTTTCTCTTCCCCTCCCCACAACAGACACCCTGTGAGGTAGGTGGGGCTGCGAGAGCTCTGACAGAAACTGCTGTTGAGCAGAACAGCCTTGAGAGAACTTGTGACTGACCCAAGGTCACATCAGCAGGTGTACATGGAGGAGTGGGGAATCAAACACAGTTCTCCCAGAAAAGAGTCTGTGCACTTAACCACTACACCAGACTGGCAAAAAAAAAAAAAAAAATAGAATATAAAATCAGATTTCGAACTCTCAAATTAAGATTAAAGAGCATTAGATGATGCCAAATCTACTACACATAACACCATACAATAATAATAATATGCTCTTCATGAATTATCCTCAGCAGTTGAGCTCGTGTAGACAGACAGACAGAGGTACATGGGCAGAGGTCAGTGGGAGTGGGCTCTACCCGGGGGTGGAATTCTAGCAGGGACTCCTTTGTATATTAGGCCACACCCCCTGATGTAGCCAATCCTCCAAGAGCTTACAAGGCTCTTTTTTGTAAGCTCTTGGAGGATTGGCTACATCAGGGGGTGTGGCCTAATATGCGAAGGCGTTCCTGCTACAAAAAAAAAAAAAAAAAAACCTCTGTTCTACACCACGCATGGTGAAATTCTCAGTCTTTCATTAAGTAAGTCACTGCTGCTGATTAAAGGTGTTATTAACAATTCTGCTTCTTTTCCCCGGGCTCTGTAAAGCACAAAGGCAAGGAAGACCAAACAAGTGTCTCATTCTCAGACAGAAACTACTTTTTTTTATTATGCATGCTTTATCTCTTGCATGTTTGGCTAGGGAGAGAGAGAGAGATTATTGCAGACAAGCGTTAAGCACCAGAGAGTTATCAGAACGAAGGCGTTTCTTTGTTGTTTCCTATGATCGCGCATCGTACTCCCGCATTTGTATGTGATAATTCATATTGCAGGAAGATCTCCCTTCCTCCGGAGTGCAGGAGCTGTTTATTACCAGAAATGCTGCGATGGGAAGAAATTCTAATGATTCTTTTGCTATAAATGGGGCCGATATTTTTTAAGAACTCTGCTTGGCAGTTGCTATCCAGAAGAAGAAGAAGAAGATGATGATGATGATATTGGATTTATATCCCACCCTATACTCTGAATCTCAGAGACCGATTTCCCACTCACCTTACGCTGCTCTCACGTTATTCTTCTCAGCGGGGCTTCCTTCCGATTTCACACTATCTGCCCCGGGGCTGCAGCGAGCATTGGCGTTTTCACACAGCAAGCAGAAACTGTTTTTTAGCAGTTTAGCTAAAAACCAGTTTCTGTTTGCTGCACAAAAAAAGCTGATGCTAGCTGCAGCCCCGGGGCAGATAGTGTGAAATCGGAAGGAAGCCCCGCTGAGACGAGGAACGTGAGCATGACGAAAGGTGGGAAATCGGTTAGAATCTCAGAACGGTCACAATCTCCTTAACCTCCCCCCCCCCCACCACAACAGGCACCCTGTAAGGTAGGTGGGGCTGAGAGGGCTCTCACAGCAGCTGCCCTTTCAAGGACAACTCCTACGAGAGCTATGGCCGACCCAAGGCCATCCCAGCAGCTGCATGTGGAGGAGTGGGGAATCAAACCCAGTTCTCCCAGATAAGAGTCTGGGCATTTAACCACTACACCAAACTGGCTCTCAGGCATTTTAAGTATTCACTAACATGGGTGGATAGAAGTTATGCAGCTGTATCACACTGAACTTCTCATGTCAGTCAAGAATCCAGTAGCCCTTGGGGATCTGAGCATTAGACAGACATTTTAACATTTTTTCCCCCTCTCAGTTCCCATAACTGCAGTTCAGGTAGTTTCTCCAGATGCAGCAAAGTGGAAAGGGTCGGTAACCAGCTGCCAGCCTGATCTCCAGGTGACCCCGATCGATTCACCTTGAGGAAATGGCTGCTTTGGAAGGTGAACTCGATGGCATCATATCCCATTGAAGTCCCTCCCCTCCCCAAAATCTTCAGGTATTTCCCAACCCACAACTGAGAAGCCTCTGGATCCACATGCAGCCCTCCAACCCGCCCAAGACTCAGATCAGGGGTGTCAGATATACGGCCCATGTGCCTAATCCATCCCCCAGAGGGCTTCAATCAGGCCCGCCAGCAACTGCCCATTGTCTGCTTCCTTCGGTCGCCATTTTGTGTCTCTCCCTTGTGGCTTAGATTGCACCACACCTCTACAAACAAAAGACATCTTGAGCTACTTGGCAATCAACCTTCAGGTGCGGCTTGGAGATCTATATTCCTAGTTTCTGTATTACAGAGATCCGTTCCCTTGGAGAAAATGGCTGCTTTGGAGAGTGGATTCTATGGCATTACACCCTGATGAGGCCCTCCCCAAACCTCACTCTTCCCAGCCTCCGTTCCCAAATTTCCAGGAATTTGTCAACCCAGAGTTGGCAACCTTATACTGAAGATGGGGGGGGAGCAGACATAGTTTCAATAAAGAAATATGCTCTGAACATAAGAGCGTAAGAGAAGCCATGTTGGATCAGGCCAGTGGACCATCTAGCCCAACACTCTGTGTCACACAGTGGCCAAAAAAACCCAGGTGCCATCAGGAGGTCCACCAGTGAGGCCAGGACACTGGAAGTTCTCCCACTGCTCAACAAACTACGTTATGGGCACCCAAGTAGGTATGTGTCTGCTAAGAGCTGCCTTTTCTTCTTTGAACAGAGAGAGGGAGAGAGAGAGAACAAACACTGCATCAATAACTCTTCTACTATCGGGGGTGGGTGGGGGGTAGCCATGTTGGTTTGAAACAACAGAACAAAGTTTTAGACCAGTGGCATCTTTAAGACCAACAGAGTTTTATTCATGGTAAAAGCTTGTGTGTGTGTGAGAGACAAAGTGTGCATACACACAAAAGCTTATACCGTGAATACAACCACGTCGGTCTTAAAGGTGCCACTGGACTCAAGCTTTGTTTCTTTCTATTATCCCTTTCAATCAATAATTTCTGGGCTAGGGCTCTGTATTTTGAGAATCACAAATGTTAAGTGTCCTTTCCTAATCCAAGAACATGTTCACGGGTTAACGTGACAGGGCTACACACCACTGAAACATAAATTCTTAGGAAGGTATTCGTTGCAAATATTACAACTCGTACCAGTTATCCAATTTGTCGTCTCCTGTTTGCTTCCTTGACTTAAATATGCATGGATTGCCATTACTGCAAAAAAGGAAACGCGTTCCTTCTTCTACTCCAAAGACAGTTCAGAATTCTTCATATTTATCGACACCTCTAGAAGAAACGTACTAACAGCATTTCACAATTTTTACAGTCTGTTACTCAGAAGTTTAGCTTCCTGAAAGGGAGGTGAGTCTTGAATTGTGACTCTAACAACGCACATGAGCAAATTCGTTAAAAAGACATTCCAAACATATTTTCCAAAATGGTTTTTTTTTTGGGGGGGTGATAAAGATTTATCGAAGACTGTAAAAGGAAGGAGTTGAAATAGGGACAGTAAACGTTAAGTATGCGGACCAAAGTGTAGAGTGTTATGGGTGTTCTTGCCGGGCTCATTGGAACCAGAAAGACTGAGCTTGGGAACTTGGGAACAATTTATTTATTTATTTGATTTATATCCCGCCCTCCCCACCGAGGCGGGCTCAGGGCGGCTTACAACATAAAAGCATAGAACAATAACATTAATAAATATTAAAATACATATTCAATAATTTACAGTAGTTAAAACAATTAAGACAGTTAAGACAAAGGAACAGAAACAGCCTATTAATTTGGCATTAATCTGATGGTGACGGGCTTCCTCCAGAGTTCTTAAATGCCAGTCAGTTGTATGCTAACCGGAAGAGGACAGTCTTGCAGGCCTTGCGGAACTGTCCAAGGTTCCGCAGGGCCCTCACTTCATCCGGTAACTGGTTCCACCAGCAGGGGGCTGTAATTGAAAAGGCCCTATCTCTGGTCAATTTCAGCCAGGCCTCCTTCGGCCCAGATTTTGTGATCCAGATCTAAGTACTCTCTGGGGAACATGTGGGGAGAGCCAATGGGCAGCAGGATACAAATCCCTGCTGCCCTGCTCCAATCACGAGCCCCTGGCTGGTTTGAATGATCCAATAACACGCTTGCGTGGGAACCCAGGGTTGTATATACTTGGCCCCGTTGGCCCAGTTCTCCAGTCTTGGAGTGCAGCCTTATATTATTTTTATTATTATTAATAGTTTATTTATATTCTGCCCATTCCCCCATGGGGGCTCAGGGCGGAGTACATCAATGAATCACAATACATTACAACAAAATCACAATAAAATCAGTTGCAATAGCGAGCTAGTAGTGCAGCAAGATGGTCCAACAGATTGATGTAGTGGTGTGGTAGCACAGTATGATACCGCAGGGGAGTCCAACTGATCTAACAAGTAGACGCCTGCTGCCTCATCCAAAAGCCTGGCGGAACAGCTAACAAGCCCGGATCTCCATAGGGAGCTGATTCCACCAGGTTGGGAATGCTGTATCTAATAAAGAGCTGATTATCACTATTTATTTTATTTTTATTTATTTAGTTATCTGGGATTTATATCCCGCCCTTCCCATCGAGTGGCTCAGGGCGGCTTACAACATATGTAAAACTAACATAAAAATAAATTACACTATAAAATTAACATTTCATTACCACCTTGCCTCTTCAGTGCATTGAACCCACTATATCAGGGGTGGCCAACAGCAGCTCTCCAGATGTTTTTTGCCTACAACTCCCATCAACCCCAGCCATCAGCCATGCTGGCTGGGGGTGATAGGAGTTGTAGGCAAAAAACATCTGGAGAGCTACCGTTGGCCACCCCTGCACTATATTATAGTAAGTCGGCATAGCACATTGTCGTCCTGCACATAGTAAAACACATGGTGAAAGATACCCAACCCTGAACTGTGTTTGCATGCTGAAGAAGACGGATCAAGGCCACCCTGATCTCACCAAACCAAGGTTCATTAGCACAACTCGTTTGCAGAACTCGTTTGCATCTGCCACACGCCCCGACATCACCAGAAGGTGTAACTCAATTAGATCAGCTCAGCACCTACCTTTAAATGCTTCTTGAATTGGAATTGTCATAATAAATCTTTACTCCCATGATCAATACTTTTAAAATTACTTTCTTCTATATGGCCACAGTGGCATGAGGAAGATTTCCATCTGTCTGCTTTATAGGTTTTGGTTATTTCCCCATTTTTTGTGTGTGTGTGCATGAGGAAACATATTAGAAAGTTTGTCAAATCTTAAGAGTTCAGCAAAATTTCCACAGGGGGTTTGAACAATGAAGCCTACAAGCAAATATTGAAGGGGGGTGGATTAAGGAAGAGGTTCTAGAGCTCCGAATTTGCCCCAAACGAGGCCTGGACGGAAGACCACCAAGGAAATCCTTACAGGATTGCAAGCTGTCTGGAGTCCAGGTTAAAGGTCAAAGTGATACCAAGTCTACATATTCATCCATTCATCCTTGGACCTGATGAAGATTTGAAACAGTGCACTTTGGATCAACTCACTATTGTCCATATATTTGAAATGCATTTCTGGATCCCCCGTAATTACAGTTTGTGTCCAGATTACAGAGATCAGTTCCACCGGAGAAAATGGATGCTTTGAAGGATGGACGGTATGAAATTGTACCCCACTGAGGTCTGTGTCCTCCCCAGACTCCACCCCCAAATGTCCAGGAATTTCCGAATCTGGATCTAGAAACTCTACCCCCATCCAGTGTTCCCTCTAACATGAGTTCGCGTGAGCTGGCTTGCAGATGTTTAGCTTCCAGCTCACACATTTTTGTCTTCGCTCAGGAAGGATGACCCCAGGGCACAATAATTTATGCAATAACTTACAACTTTAATGCCAGCAGCTCACAACGTAGAATTTCCGCTCACAAGATTCTGCAGCTTAGAGGAAACGTTGCCCCCATCCTGTGCTGGTCATCTTAAAGGTCACCGAAGACCTTTTCATGCGGTAAGGCTAACCTGAGCACTGCACCCGGAAGCATTCCAAAGCCGTTCTTTCCACTGCACACGGAACACAGATCAGAGAATAATGGTGCCCTCCGAAGTTTTACTGCATAGGCGTATTCGGATGGCCTTCGGAGAACTTTGGGGTGAAAAAAGTCCTTGAAATCTCCCAGGCGGCAGCCACTTAAGCCATTAATTCAGCTAATTTGGGACTCATTGCAAAAGCATTATTTCTTTGGCAATTAATGCACCGAGGTGGCCCGGGCGTTGCTCCCAGTCTCCGAGATTAATTTTTGAGACAGAAAACAGATAATTAGAAACGTTGGAGCCCGTTAGTCCCCACACGTCGCCTTTGAAAGCATCTGCAGACGCTACTGCCCGCCTCGAAATCCACGCGTTTATTTCCCAGCCGCTTGTTAACACCGTAAAAATCTAATACAGAAAGCGATGCGTGACTTCTGAAATGCCTGAACTTCTCTGTCGGTTTAGCTAAAACAGTTTCCCACCTTCCCTCTCCTCCCAATTTTCACCAAAAGGGGGGGGGGGAAGGAGAGAAGTTAAATTAGTGATACTGTATTCTGCCCTAATCTGTTTAAAGATTCCTGTATCAATAAGCCGCACTGCTATAAAATGGTGAAAATATGTCACAGGGCGTTCTATTGGCAAAACTACTGGGCAGGAGAGGAAATGCAATCAGGCCGGCGGTCGACGCATCAGTAGAAATTCATTTATTTGAAGGTAACAAGCGAAGGGGAGTGGGGAAAAAAAAAAGAGAATGTCTCTGCTCAAACTTTCACGCGTCTCCGTGAGCGCTAAGCCCAGGCAGAGAGAACAAAAGCAAAAAATTGGAATTGTGACTTTCAGCCTTTTTGACTTTTATGATACTTTGATAACATCAAAGATTTAAAACGTCATTGTGAGCCCCGGGAGGGGGGAGGGGTTGGTTTCTACTTTTCGGCGACTGCAATTCATGCCAAGCCTCCCGTTTGAAAAGCAGGGCTGTGAGCTTTACCGGCCAGAAGGATCAAATCCAGCTCCTTGGACTAATCTGCAGAGAGACCAATTATAACCTGTAAGGCCCAGAGCTGCAAGCGGGGGCCGGTGTCACAGAAAATGGGAAAGAAATCACGGGAGGAAAATTGGCCTAACTTTTGAATCAATGTATTCTTATGATATATTTTTTTTAAGTTGATGGTATCTCTGATTTCTACCACTTTCCCCAAAGTCCAAAAGTAATGGGATAATCTAGGGTTGCCACTGTCCAGGTGGTGGGTGGAGATCTCCTTCTATCACAGCCAGGGCTTTTTTTTTGGTAGGAGAAACTCCTTTGCATATTAGGCCACACACCCCTGATGGAGCCAATCCTCCAAGAGCTTACAGGGCTCTTCGTACAGGGCCTACTGGAAGCTCCAGGAGGACTGGCTACATCAGGGGGTGGGGCCTAATAGGCAAAGGAGGTCCTGCTAGAATTCCTTACAGGGCTCTTCGTACAGGGCCTACTGGAAGCTCCAGTAGCATCCTTACAGGGCTCTTCGTACAGGGCCTACTGGAAGCTCAAGGAGGATTGGCTACATCAGGGGGTGGGGCCTAATAGGCAAAGGAGGTCCTGCTAGTATTCCTTACAGGGCTCTTCGTACAGGGCCTACTGGAAGCTCCAGGAGGATTGGCTACATCAGGGGGGTGGGGCCTAATATGCAAAGGAGGTCCTGCTAGAATTCCTTACAGAGCTCTTCGTACAGGGCCTACTGGAAGCTCCAGTAGAATTCCTTACAGGGCTCTTCGTACAGGGCCTACTGGAAGCTCCAGGACGATTGGCTACATCAGGGGTGTGTGGCCTAATAGGCAAAGGAGGTCTTGCTAGAATTCCTTACAGGGCTCTTCATACAGGGCCTACTGGAAGCTCCAGGTGGATTGGCTACATCAGGGGGTGGGGCCTAATAGGCAAAGGAGATCCTGCTAGAATTCCTTACAGGGCTCTTCGTACAGGGCCTACTGGAAGCTCCAGGAGGATTGGCTACATCAGGGGGTGGGGCCTAATATGCAAAGGAGGTCCTGCTAGAATTCCTTACAGAGCTCTTCGTACAGGGCCTACTGGAAGCTCAGTAGAATTCCTTACAGGGCTCTTCGTACAGGGCCTACTGGAAGCTCCAGGAGGATTGGCTACATCAGGGGGGTGGGCCTAATATGCAAGGGAGGTCCTGCTACAAAAAAAGCCTTGATTACAGCTGATCTCCAGGTGACAGTGTTCAGTTCACTTGGAGAAAATGGCTTCTTTGGAGGGTGGACTCTATGCTATTTTACCTCACTGAAGCCATCCCGATCCCACCCCCTCTCCTGAGGCTCCACCCCTAAAATCTCCATCGATTTCCCAACCCAGAGGTGGTAATCCTAAATAGCGCACATTTATGTTAAGCAACATTTAAACACAATTTCCTAGGGAAATAAAACCCAGGTCCTCATTAGAAGAACAAAGCCGGAGTCCAGTAGCGCCCTTAAGACCAACAAACTTTTATTCAGAATGTATGCTTTCATGTGCATGCACACTTCTTCAGACGAGGAATGTTTTTTTTTTTTTGGGGGGGGGTACAGTAAGCAGAGCTACATATACCTGGTGGGGTTTAGAATGCAAAGTGGTACAAAGTTAAAATCCAATAGCAGCAGGTTATTGGCTGAGCGGTGGTCAGCCTTTATCAAGGATTGTTAGATGACTTAAGGTGACCTCTCAAGGATTTACAGCAAGAGGCAAACAGAGGTGGTTGGCCATTGACAGCGGGAGTGGCAGAGGGCTTGTGCCAAGACAGTCCAGCTACGATGCAGTGCCAGGCTTACATCCATGCTCCTAGGCTTCCCAATCCCCAGATCCCAGCGGAGGATCCCCTGGTTTTACAGGCTTCCCTCCAGCCCCCAGCCAGCTGGCCGGTGGGAGAAGACCTGCCCCCACAGCCACCATGCACTCTAGATCTTGGGCAGGTTAGAAACCTGCAAACAGGTCCGTTTCAAAATGTGTGTGTGTCTGTGTGCCTTAAAGTTGAGCAGGAAGTACTTCATGGGAAAGGTCAGCAGCACAGTCCCTCGGTTTGTTTGTTTTTCGTTTCAGAGGAACTAAGTATGTGTGTGTGTGTGTGAGAGAGAGAGAGGGAGGGAGAGAGAGCAGCATAGCTTTTCAGATGTGGTTGTGGAGGAACCAGACCCAGTAAATGTGTGTGTGTGTTTGTGTGTGTGTGTGTGTGTGAGAGAGAGAGAGAGAGGATTGCCAATCCTCAGGTTTGGAGGCCCTCCCCCTCCCTTTAGGGTCACCAGAAAGCGGCGGGGGGGAGGGGGGGAGGGAAATGTCTATTGGGCAATTATTCCCTATAGAGAATGATTTCCATAGGGAATAATGGGGAATTGATCCGTGGGTATTGGGGGCTCTAGGGGGGCTGTTTTTTGAGGTAGAGGCACCACATTTTCAGTATAGCATCTAGTGCCTCTCCCCAAAATACCCCCCCCCCCAAGTTTCAAAACGATTGGATTAGGCGATCCAATTTTGTGAGCCCCAAAAGAAGGTGCCCCTATCCTTCATTATTTCCTATGGAAGGAAGTCATTAAAAAGGTGTGCCATCCCTCTAAATATGATGACCAGAACTCCCTTTGGAGTTCAGTTATGCTTGTCACACCCTTGCTCATGGCTCCACCCAATGTCTCCTGGCTCCACCCTCAAAGTCTCCTGGCTCCACCCCCAAAGTCCCCAGGTATTTCATAATTGGACTTGGCAACCCTACGTGCTCCACCTCTTGGGTCAGATCATGGTGGATAACATCCTTTGCAGGATTCAGAGACCTCCAAAATGGCTGAAGGCATCCCACTACAGACAACCACATTATGAGGCACAATCACCTTAATTGCATGATAGGTTATTAAAACACAAGTGAAAGGGGTGGGGGTGGGTGGAAAAATGCAGGCAGATTGTCAGAATAAATGTAGGATAGTCTCAAATACTTTGGCCTCCAAAGAAGATGGAGCACTCCCTGGAGAAGACTCTGATGCTGGGAAAGACAGAAGGCAAAAGAAGAAGGGGATGGCAAAAGATGAGATGGCTGGGCAGCATTACTGACGTGACTAACACGATTTGAGCAGACTTCAGAGGATGGTGGAAGACAGGAGGGCCTGGCGTGCCTTGGTCCACGGGGTCACAAAGAGTCGGACTCGACTGAACAACAACAACGACGTAAATGGTGCAAAGTGGAATTATTTTGATGAGCCTTTCATGAAAATATGAGTGTCCCATTGGGGACCCCTGCTCTGCTTACTGGTTAGGAGGAGAAGCACTGTGTAAACTTTGAAAGGGAAAGAAGAAGAAGAAGAAGAAGAAGAAGAAGAAGAAGAAGAAGAAGAAGAAGAAAGAAGAAGAAGAAGAAGAAGAAGAAGAAGAAGAAGAAGAAGAAGAAGAAGAAGAAGAAGAAGAAGAAGAAGAAGAGAGATGATGATGATATTGGATTTATATCCCGCCCTCCACTCCGAAGAGTCTCAGAGCGGCTCACAATCTCCTTTACCTTTCTCCCCCACAACAGACACCCTGTGAGTTAGATGAAGATATTGGATTTATATCCGCCCTCCACTCCGAAGAGTCTCAGAGCGGCTCACAATCTCCTTTCCCTTCCTCCCCCACAACAGACACCCTGTGAGGTGGGTGGGGCTGGAGAGGGCTCTCACAGCAGCTGCCCTTCCAAGGACAACCTCTGCCAGGGCTATGGTTGACCCAAGGCCATTCCAGCAGCTGCAAGTAGAGGAGTGGGGAATCAAACCCAGTTCTCCCAGATAGAGAGCTATGGCTGACCCAAGGCCATGCTAGCAGGTGCAAGTGAGGAGTGGGAATCAAACCCCTCGCAGATAAGAGTCCGCACACTTAACCACCACACCAAACTTGCAGACGTCCCCCCCCCCACACACACATACACACCTCCCGCTCCATTAACAAGTGCCACTTTTAAAAGTAAACAATTGCAAGGGGGAATGAATTTCCAGATCACAGCGCAAGAACCCTGCTGCACTGAAATGCGCCACCGGCACCGGAAATCTATACGACAAACCTCAACAAATATTCCGCCTTCAAAAGCCAGCGGAGAAAATCAGTAAAGCACAGAGGAGGAAAACACCCACCCCAAGCAACTGAAGTCGCCTAACCAAAAAAGAAAAAAAAGATAAAGAAAAGGAAAGGAAATTACACCTTTTAGACCCTGTAGCAATTATGGATGCAGAGCTGCAATTTCTGACAAATGGGGTGACTCCAAAACAAGCCAAATAATTAACACAAATAATTAACATCCCCGCCGTTAGGGCAAGCATGCTTACACAACACCACCCAGGGCCAAAATAGAAGATCAAAATGCTGAGATGATCCTTCATTTCTGTAAGCAGCTGATGTTCTGCGTTTGTGCACAGAAGGCATTTCTTCATTTCACCCTGAGAGAAAGCACCAGCACAGGAAGGCCTTACCCAATACCCCATGCCCCATTCCGACATCCTCTCAGGATAGGGTTGCCAAGTCCAATTCAAGACGATTGGGGGGTGAATTGTTCCAGAGATACCCGCTGGATTGTGGGGTCCCTCAGGGAGCAGTTCTATCCCCGATGTTGTTTAACATCTATATGCGCCCTCTTACCCAGATTGCCCGGAGATATGGGCTGGGCTGCCACCAGTACGCTGATGACACCCAGCTCTATCTACTTATGGACGGCCGGCCTGCCTGTGTCCCAGAAAACCTGGACCTGGCATTGCAGGCCATGTCTAGATGGCTCAGGCTGAGCGGGCTGAAGCTAAATCCGACGAAGACAGAGGTCCTTTGCCTGGGTCGCCGTGGTCCGGGGAGGGAGATTCCCTTACCGGCCCTCGACGGTGTGCCTCTGTCAGCGGCGCACAGGGTTAGGAGCCTGGGGGTGCTACTGGAGCCTACCCTAACTATGGAGGCCCAGATAGCAGCCACTGCCAAGTCCGCATTTTTTCATCTTAGGCGGGCAAGGCAGTTGGCCCCTTTCCTGGAGGGCGATGACCTGGCAACAGTGATCCATGCAACGGTCACCTCGAGGCTGGATTACTGCAATGCCCTCTACATGGGGCTGCCCTTGTGCCGAACCCGGAAGTTGCAGCTAGTGCAGAATGCCGCTGCCCGGCTGTTGTTAGGGCTCCCTAGACGGGAGCACATCCAGCCGGGACTTCGGGGACTGCACTGGCTGCCGATAACATACCGAGTTCGGTACAAGGTGCTGGTTATGACCTTTAAAGCCCTTTATGGTCTGGGACCTGCCTACCTTAGGGACCGTCTCTCCCCACATGTCCCCCAGAGAGTGCTGAGGTCGGGGTCTCAGAACCTCCTTACAATCCCTGGGCCAAAGGAGGCCCATCTGAAAGCGACCAGGGACAGGGCCTTCTCGATTGCAGCTCCCTGTTGGTGGAATCAGCTCCGGAGGAGGTGAGGGCCCTGCGGACCTTGAACAGTTCCGCAGGGCCTGTAAAACAACCCTCTTCCGGTTGGCATATAATTAACTGTGAGCAGAATGCCTGAATATTAAATCTTAAACATCAGATTACTGAATATTGGAAATTTGAAGGACTGATTTAAGGAATAGTAGCATAGTGTATATCGATGTGAGTTTTATGTATTTTTAGGTTTTTATGTATTTTATTGTATAATTTTAATCGTATTTAAATCAACCTCTGTTAGCTTTTATTGTTGTAAGCCGCCCTGAGCCCACCTCGGTGGGGTAGGGCGGGATATAAATTGAATAAAGTAAAGTAAAGTAAAGTAAAGTAAAGAAATATCTGGGGACTTTGGGAGAAGAGCCAGGAGACTTTTGGGGTGGAGCCAGGAGACATTTGGGGTTGGAGCCAGGAGCAAGGGTGTGACAAGCATAATTGAACTCCAAAGGGAGTTCTGGCCATCACATTTCAAGGGACTGCACACCTGTTAAAATGCCTTCTTTCCATATGAAATAATGGATAGGGGCACCTTCTTTGGGGGCTCATAGAATTGGACCCCTTGGTCCAATCATTTTGAAACTTGGAGGGCATTTTGAGGTGAGGCACTGGATGCTATACTGGAAATCCGGTGCCTCTAAAAAAAAAGCCACCCCAAATCCCCAGATACCTGTGGATCAATTCTTTATTATTTCCTATGGGAATAAGTCTCCCATAGGGAATATAGAGTTCCCAGCAGACATTTCCCTTCTCTCCCCCTGCTTTCTGTTGACCCTGAAGTGGGGAGAGGGCCTCCAAACCGGGGGATCCCCTGACCCCACCTGGGAATTGGCAACTCTATCTCAGGGCCTCTTACAGATGCCTGACGCAGGACTCTTCGTTCAGCAGTTATCAGGGGAAGGGCTTCCTCAGTGATGGCCCCTACCCTTGCAGAGTACACTCTCTGATGCCCCCTGCACCCTGTGAGAGTTGGTTAGTTTCTTCAGGTCTTGCAAGGCCAAATTGTTCAGGCTGGCCTTTGGAGGGTAACCGAATGTTCTGGGCTGGTTTGATAGCAGTATCTTGCTGAGTCGTATATTTTAATATTTTAAAAGCATTAATTCAATTTGTTGTTTTTTAAAACTCATTTATTACAAAGCTGTTTTAAGTGTTGTAAATTGCCATGAGATCCCCCATGGTTGGCAGTGACAGAAGAAAGAAAGAAAGAAAGAAAGAAAGAAAGAAAGAAAGAAAGAAAAGAAAGAAAGAAAGAAAGAAAGAAAGAAAGAAAGAAAGAAAGAAAGAAAGAAAGGAAGGAAGGAAGGAAGAAGGAAGGAAGGAAGGAAGGAAGGAAGGAAGGAAGGAAGGAAGGAAGAGAGAGAGAGAGAGAGAGAGAGAGGGCTTTTTTTTTGTAGCAGGAATTCCTTTGCACGCCCCTGATGTAGCCAATCCTCCAAGAACTTACAGTAGGTCCTGCACTAAGAGTCCTGCAAGATCTTGAAGGATTGGCTACATCAGTGTGGTGTAGCCTAATACGTAAATGAGTTCATGCTACAAAAGAAGGAAGGGAGGGAGGGAGAGAGAGAGAGAGGGAAGGAGAGAGGAAGGAAGGGAGAGAGAGAAAGAGGGGGGAGAGAGGAAAGAAGGGAGGGAGGAAGGAAGGAAGGGAGAGACAGAGGAAGGAAGGGAGAGGGGGAGGGGGGAGGGAGAAAGGAAAGAAGGGAGGAAGGAAGGGAGAGAGGGAGAGAGAGAGGGAGGAAGGGAGAGAGAGGAAAGAAGGAAGGAAGGAAGAGAGAGAGAGAGAGGGAGAGAGGAAAGAAGAGAGGGAGAGAGAGGAAGAAAGGGAGAGGGGGAGGGAGAGAGGAAGGGAGGGAGGGAGGGAGGGAGGGAGGAAGGAAGGAAGGAATGAAGGAAGAAGGAAGGAAGGAAGGAAGGAAGGAAGGAAGGAAGGAAGGAAGGAAGGAAGGAAGGGAGGGAGAGAGGAAGGGAGGAAGGGAGAGAGAGGGAGGGAGGAAAGAAGGGAGGGATGAAGGAAGGAAGGGAGAGAGAGAGAGAGAGAGAGGAAGGAAGGAAGGAAGGGAGAAAGGGAGGGAGAGAGAGAGGAAAGAAGGGAGGGGGGAAGGGAGGGAGGGTCACAGTCAATATGCACATTTGGATTGCTGAGCTTTAAAATCAGGACTGACCCGGGATACCAACCTCCAAGTGGGAATTGAGGATCCCGCAGATTTAGGACATCAGATCTCCTGGAGAAAACAGACACTTTGGAGGTGGCCTCTATGGCACAGTGCCCAATGAGGTCACTGTCGTCCCCACACTCCATCCCCAAATCACCAAGAATTTCCCAATCCGGATCTGGCAACCCTACCCCTCTTCGCCCACCGTTGGGCAGAAGGACCTGGCAGCCCTCGGAAAGACTGTGTCAGCTCCATATGCTTTAGGAGGTGACAAAGTAAAGCATCTGCATGCAGAGATATTACTTGGGAGAAAAGCCTGATAGAAATGAGCACTCATCACAGTTGACAGTAAACAGATTCACCATCTACTGGGTAAACACTTTTGGAATAAATTCCTTAAAAATAGAATTTTTTTCTTAAATCCGCTCTTCATATTTTTTGATAGATCCATACTAATATCTATATTCCAAACAGGTACAGTAGTCTCAAATAAGACATGCAGCCCGAACAAGCTATACCTCACTGTAATAAGAGCAAACAAATCCATATGCTACATATTGCTTCCTTGACAAATGCAATAATTTAGATATCTTCAGTGTTTTATTTGCAAGCGCCAAATGCTTTTAGCGATGGAGTTTGGCTCCTGTGGAGGGGGGGATAGGCAAAGTGGGGTGGGGAGAGAAAAAAACATCATGCATTCATAGTTAGTACAAGGAATAGAATGAACAGAGGTTTTTGCAGTCTAAACTCACTGAAGCCAACGGGTTAAGAAGAGCGTGACTCTGTTCCGGAGTGAACAGCTAGCTACTCAACAGCGGCAAATGAAGAAGAAGAAGATATTGGATTTATATTCTGCCCTCCACTCCGAATCTCAGAGTGGCTCACAATCTCCTTTCCCTTCCTTCCCCACAACAGACACCCTGTGAGGTAGATGAAGATCTCGGCTTGGCTTCGTGAACGAAGATTCAAGAAGGGTGCAATAGTCCACGTTTGCTGCAGGCTCGCCGGTGGCTGACAAGACCAATGCGGGACAGGCAGGTCCGGCCACAGCGGCTGCAGGGAAAAGTCTGATTTAGGGTTGGTGCTGTAGCAGTGCGATTCTTCCTCAATCTCCTTTTGTCCTCAAGACCAGCTATGCGTGTGTTCTCAAAGGAAGAGACAGCCTGGTGGATGGTGTGCCTCCATGCTTTGCGATCTGAGGCTAGGTCAGACCACTGGTGATGGTTGATGTGACAGGTGCTAAGGGATTTCTTCAAGGAGTCCTTGTACCTCTTCTTTGGTGCCCCTCTATTTCGATGGCCGGTGGAGAGTTCGCCATACAGAGCAATCTTGGGAAGGCGGTGGTTTTCCATCCTAGAAATATGCCCTGCCCAGCGCAGCTGCGTCTTCAACAGCAGTGCCTCGATGCTGGTAACCTCTGCCCGCTTGAGGACTTCAGTGTTGGTCACAAAGTCACTCCAGTGGATGTTGAGGATGGTGCGAAGGCAGCGCTGATGAAAGCGCTCAAGGAGTCGCA